>NC_134951.1:21231745-21533411 GCF_965638725.1 Aptenodytes patagonicus
GCCTGGCAGCCCTGGAGAGGGCTGTCTTGCAAATAACAGACAGAAACCTAGAGCCTTCGCTACCCTGCACCATCGTATGGTTCTCATGGGTGTCTGAGCCTATCCAGAACAGCTCAGTTCACTTCCCATGCAGCTTCAGCCCTGCATGATTAGCGCTAACTTAAACACAGACAGATATTCCCTGCAAAAAAAAAAATACAGATTTTTTTTTTTAACTAAGAACATTTGTCAAAATTTCCCATTTTGAGTAAAATTATTCTCTTCAGTCTTCTCCAAAGAGCACTTTTGCCACAGCAAAAATCTGCACAGTGCATTGTTCACCTGTTCCTCATGAGGAACATAACACAGCAGATCCATAAGGCCATGTAATGCACATAATTACCTGCAAATGTAGTTCTGTACTTTTGAAAGTACAGAATTTACGGTACTTCTTCCAATAAAATAAGACAATAGAAAACCATCTATTAACCCAAATTGATAATGGTTTGACAAAAATAATCTGAATGAGAATACTAAAAAGATAATTGTTACATCTATGGGCTCAAATCTTAAAGTGAGGATCAATTACAGTTTCCAGTTCTGTGTGTAATTATTCAAATCTGCATTTGACTACCCAATTACTCAGCTTAGGTGTCTAAGTCAGTCTAAGTACAGGGTACTTACACTGCAAAACTGCGCTTGATGACTAGGTATATGGTACTCTGGCTCAAGAATTAGAGTGACAAATTATGTTCTCATAAGAAAACTAATTGGTGCACCTCTAGTACACTGTGCTAGGAAGGGACGAATTGGGTAAAATCTGAATCTGCCACTTTTGTAAGGCTTACGCTTATGCCAGGCTTTCACCTTTTTCTCTGGAAGATCTGTATTCCTGGTCATCTCCGGCTCCTATAACAATAATCCATGGAGGGGCAGGAGCTTCCAACCTGCTCCTTTGTGTTGGCTGGAAGCCAGAGTGGGATATGCAGAGATGTCCCTTTGCACTGGTGATGAATTATAGGGACAGTTGCACTTCTGTTCCCGCTAGTCTTCTGGAGTGATCACACCTCTGAGGAGCTCTGAGACATTGTTTCAACAAATACACTACAAGTCCAGCAACTACTATAGTTTCAATAATTTTAAGTAATTTGAAAATATTACAGTGAAATATTACAGTGCCTATACAAATATTTAATTTTTCATTATTTCCCCCAGTATGTAAACAGACATGTATTTTTGGTGATGATGCATGCATCTTGTAAAATCCTTCACATACACAAGGTGTGTCATGGCTTACCTGGGTCACCATTAGGACCTGGTGGTCCTATGTCACCATTATCTCCTTTTTCACCTAAAGACATGAAAAAGAATATAAATTTAAGGCAGCTTTGTTGGTCAACAGTTCATTTAGCACTTGTTTATTTTTTCTCTAGTAACATTCAAATGTAGAAAGTAGAAATATGCCCAAGCAAAAATATTTTTCTGTCCTAGTTGTTCCACAACAAAGGCCAGCCAAAGCTATGAAACTTGAACACAAAGAATATGTACCAATATCCATTTTTTGACATTTATGAACTTCACAGAACCGATAAGTTCAGATGCTGTAGAGGGAAAAGGACTGGATATGCTACCGTGATGCCTAAATCTAGATTCATAATCTAGATGCTTAGGTAAACAATGGTCCAAATGACTTAACCAACGTCACATAGGAAGCCTATGGGGTAGGCAAGATTAGAATTCAAGTCTTCTGGCTCTTAAGAGTGTGCCAAAATACAGTGCATCTTCCTATCTGCTTCTCTTAACTGTCCACACTTGTGTGATGGTGCACAAAGTTCTTTATTTAGCCTTAAACCAGGATTCTCTCCCTGCTTTAAGGCCAAATATACTGCTGTCAGAGCAAAAGGTAACTGACTGAGAGATCTCAGTCATCTGGCTGACTACAGTGTGAGAAACTCCCTATTATGGTAAACTCTGAGACTTGTTAACTATTTTTCAAGCCCCTAAAGTTTTCTCAAACATAAATGATCACAGATTTTTCATCTGAAACACAAATGGAGAAACAATTGAACTAAGCATACCTTTTGAACCAATAGGACCAATTTTTCCATGCCGTCCCATGCTGCCTTTCTGTCCTTTGTCCCCCATTTCTCCTATACATAAAAGAAAGACAAAAGACACAAGGTGGCAATGTAGTCTGATTCATTCAGATTCTAGCATGCTTGCAATACCAGTTTTTACAATGAGCAAAACCACGCTATATCCCCAATGTTCATTGAACTCCAGAGGTCCAGTTCACTCCTTGTGAAGAACTTACATATAACAACCTAGACAGTGATTTAATCTTTGCAAAGCAATTGACATTAAATAGGTATGCAGGTGTAAATGAAAATGGATCTTGGCTGAGAGCCACTGGAAAAGGTTTTTTACAAACTTCTCTCAGATGACCATGCCAGAATTAAGTTGAAAATGAGTAGGGATTGCATTCAAACACGGATCAGTGGATTAAAACTATCATGGAGCTGAGAAGACCTAAAGGATCCAAGCACAACTGACAGTTTCGTCTAATACAGTAGCTCCACTGTAACTGAGGGCTGAATCTGGACTTAATGGCTTATTTATACAATATAAACACTGTAGAAGCAGTCACATCCTCATTCTTTGCTCTTGCATTTGAAGATTACATTAATGAAAAATGAAAATTAATGGACATCTTACATCGACTTATATACATATATACACAGACACATGCACATGTTCATACAAAGTCTGACTCAAACCAGCAACATTGAACGTTACTAGTTTTAAAGACAGTTCTACAGAATACTTCAAAGTGCAGTTGTAGCAAAGGAGCTGCTAAAAAATCATTTTCCTTAGCTATGTTTTTACAAATAAAAGGCAACTATCCACCTCTTAAGATCAATTGAAATTGTCAACAAATCTGCATGAACCAGCCACTGTTACCTATCTGCGTCCATGAGGCATACCCAGAAATCTAACGTAAGACAGCTTGATTCACTTACTTTGTCTGACCTTGACCTCTTTTCTATTAGTTGTACTTTCCTGTGTGATGTAAAGTGAGTATTACAATGGCTTCAGGGGAAACAGAATTTGCACTGGAACAGGCAGTTTCTTTGCCATCACTGTCTTCACAAACCAAGCTGAAGCACTGTTACTAATAAAACATGTGCCACAGTCCAAGTATTGATGTCATTGATCTGAGCTCCTCCAGAGCTCAAATAATAAAACAGATAAAACACACCTGTTACATCACACGGTTTTTCTGGATGGCATTTCTCAAACATTATGAAAAATAATTATCTTAGTGGTGTGAATCTGAGAGAAGAACTTAAGCCTGTAATAGCAAAGCCTTATTCAACCCCACGTCTACAGAGCTCATCTACAAGTTTAGGGGATCAGCAGTTGAAATTAATAAGCACTAGTCACCTAATAGAGTAAATACGGCAGGCTTACACGTGACTGAAGGTTTTGGCTTAAACCAAGCCATTTATAGTCAATAAACTCTATGTGGTCTAAGCTTGTCGGATTATTATTTCTAAATGATACTTTGGTTCTGGCATTGGTTTAGAGAGGATTCCCTGATTTGTTTTAGGTAGACTTTCTGAGACCTATGAAATGAGACCTGTCATATTGTTACACTCACTATGTAGTGAATGTGGCAGAGTTTGCCTGATGCTGCAGTTCCTACGGCCCGAGGAGCCTCAGGAAATAACACCGCATCTCAGTGTACATTGGTGATACCCTTTCCTGGGTGCAACACCTGAGCAAATTAATGCTCTGCCATCAGATTTAGGCCTCTTTGTATCATGATTTCAAGGAGAAACATGGTCTGGATGTAGCACAGCTGTGCAGCTATGTCATATGAGATAGGTTTCCCACTGTACCACACAGTATTAAAGGAGAGCGGGTATGGAGGGACTACAGGGACGAGAAGCCAAATGCCTTCTGAGACTCCCATCCTGCAGAAACCCAAGACCAAGACTGCTTTAGGAAATACTGATGCAGTTTTTTCAATGTTTGTTGAAAAGATTGTTTCTTTGCTCAAAGCAACTTCTGTTATACACTGTTTGGCTACACAGGAGCAAGGAATCAATGAGCCAAGTTAGGAGGAAAATCTACCATAGGGATCCAGCAATTGAACTTGTGTAAATTGTCATAGCTCAGCCTCAGTTGTGGATCCATGACAACTGTTGCCCTCTGTTGTTACTGGAACTGAACAGACAGCCACATATTTCCTCTATATATTTTTAAAAGCTGGATATGACCCATTTCATCATTACCTTTAACTTAAAAGTGTAATCAGGAACAAGCTTCAGATTATAAACTGATCACCACTGGGCTAAGAGATGTCCTCTGTATTACTCCATGAAGTCTCAAGCAACTGTCACTTGATGGCATGTGAGTCAGGAAGAAATAATTTCCTCTGAACTGAGAGAAGCTGAATGTGTATGGCTTGTTGGTCTAATTAATTACTGGCAATCCTACAATCAATGATTTTCCTTTGTTTCCAACAAGGATCAAATTCAGTCACTAGACATGGACTTGATTAGGAAATTTTAACAAAAACCAAAAATATTTTTCTCTTATGCTATATATTCCTACTGGAAGAATGGAAGTAATCCATTCAGCCAGCTGAAGATCTACTTTCTGGAATATAGCTTCACTTTCAGAACATATTCATGGCTTGCCTTAAAGATGCAATACGTTGGGCTGTGCAGGTTATAAAGGTACTGATGCTACCATTGGATATTTATCCAATATAGATAGTATATTGAAAGGGTATTTCCTTGAAAATCCCTAAAGTATCAGCTTGTAACGAGTTTATCAAATTGCTCTGAAAGTGACCTTTCTTGCTTTGGATATTTAGGTATTGGGATTACCATAACAGATTGTCAGATGTTTGAATGCTTTCTCTTTTCAGGCTGCTACACCTGAAATTAAATAAACACATAGATCTAATGCATAAATAAAACATAATATATATAATTACTTCACTTTCTTTCTCATAAATACTGCCCAGAAAATGAACTACTTCTCAGTAATAGCCAGTAAAATCTACATGATCGGCTCAGAAGTAAAAGTGTGTTAGCTCAAACAATGAAGACATACATTAAGTCTCCTGTGCTCATTAAAAGAACTGTTTGGATTTGGTTTTCTCTTACAGTGACTAACCCCTGCTTCTACTCCAGGGGTTTGCTTATTCTGCTTCTTCTGCAGAATAAATCACAAGGTTTCAAGACAGAACCATCTGCCTTGAGGGTTTCAAAAGTTTTAATACCTTTTGTAAAATCCTTTTTAGTGGCTCTATGATTGCCAAAAATGCAGCCTAAAGAGTCTTAATGAAATCAGGAAGTGAGAGCTGGAAAGAAATTAGGACAAATGAAAGAAATTAAGTCTCCATAACCAAAAGTAGGAAATCTATCAGAAAGTTTGAATGGAGAATATGAAGCAAGTCATCTGTCATCTCTCAGATGGAGGTGGTATACACTGGAACCAATTATAGAAGACTTAAAGGATTTTGGAAAGAACTGAAGAGAAGGAAACTCTAAATTATCTTCTTGGTGGCCTTTTCAGGCCCACAAACAAGAGAAGAAATAAAATACCAGAGATGAATGGTGGGCAGCACAACCAGTGAAAAAATGAGGGCTTTGGCTCTGTGCAACACTATAAATGGGGGTCTTCATACAGTATGGCAAATCTCTTCAGACAGGATTAATTGGAACAGACAAGAAGGTATAAAACTACTTAAAAAAAGAAAAAGGTGTCAAAAAGACAAATCCAGCAAAACCACAAATTTACTATGTCACAGACAAATTGAATTGAATCATGTCAGAGGGAAGAGAGCAGTAGTTTACTTCCCAAACTTAAGGATTTGAAGACAAACCAGATAGAAATTCTTCATGATTTGACATAGCGGATATCACAGACACCTACCTAAAAACAAAAGTAGAAGCGTACCAAACCAGACCAAAGGCTGCTTGACTCTAGTGCCATCTTTGACAGCAATCTGCAGAGGATACTTAGAAAAAGAATGTAAGATACAGACCAAGCTTAAAATGTCTTTCCCCCAGTGTATTTCCTTAGTCTTGCAGCAGTCAGTATTCCCAATGCAAAAATTTAGCCTGACTTGAATGAGAACAGTATTTTTAAAGGATATAATGATGTTATGGTATGGGATTAATCTACATTCAGGACACTTAACTTTTTAAAACTATTGGCAACTGGAAATCAGAAAATTCTGAATACACCAATAGACTACGGTACTGCTTTACGCTAAATAATCTGAACTATCCACACCACTGAAGGTTGGTGATTGGCTAGGGAACAGTGGTTACAACAGTTACATCTTATATGAACAAACAGTGGATAATCCCACTGGGACAAATCCATTATTTGTCCTGCTGGGGCAAATTAATCTCACCCAGCATTAGCCACCTGAAAGTTAGGTTTTTAGACTAGGCTATTTATCTAAGCTCCCTTGGTAGGCAATGGAGAAATAAACACCTCTCAGCAGTGATCCATCTCACTCATGTTAGACAGGTATCTTAATGACAAAGTGAAAATTTAAAAGCTTTGCATAACAAACAGGAAAAAAAAAAAAAAAAAGAGGAAACTATTATCAATCCATCCTGACTAGAAATCAGAAAGGCTAGAAAATTTGCAAAGGAAACTAAAGATAGTAAGAAAAAAATCCAATCTAGGAAGGCAGCAGAAAAGTTTAAAGGACTTTAAAGTACATTCAAAACAGAAGAAATGGAAATAGTATGGTCCATTCCTGAATGGGGGAGTTTATATTCAGATGCACACAAACACAAATAACTGCCCTTATGAAACACATATCTTGCCAGAATTACATTAACAGCATAACACCAAGCTTGTTCAGACCAGTGGTCCATCTAGCCCAACACTCTGATTCCCACAGTGGCAGCAAGAGGTACAAAATAGAGAGGTCACACAACCCCAGCCACTGCCCTTATGAGGCAGCTCCTCCATCTTCTTCACATTTCTGGTGCCCCTCTCTAATCTCCCATGTCCTTCTGGAGAGACAGAGGCCAGAACCACACTCATGTCAGGTGCATGTCAGGCTTTTATACAGAGCAAAATCAGCCACAAAAATGAGCTTCCTGTTTTGTCCTTGGTATCTTTTCTGATGATGGGCAGCATTTTGCTGGCTGCTGCTAATGATTTCAGAGCAGTTCTCGAGTCTTAAGTGACAGTTCCGGTTTTTGTAAGTGTGAATTAAATTATGTATCCCTAATGTCCCTAGGCAATACATTTATTTACACTGAAGTCCATCTGCTATATTTTTGTCCACTCAGTTTACCACAGATTTTCTCAAAATCCTATTGAGTTCAGGTGGAACTGAAAGTCAGTTTTGAACCAGATACCCACTTTGTGAATCCACAACTGTCAACGTCAGGACTTTTATATAGAATCCTGCCTGCAGCACTCCTTAGTGAGCAATAAATTCATGTAAAAGTTGACTCAGAAATTTAAAGGATTGATTGATTACATATTAATGAGCAATCAGTAATACTAAAATATAAATTAAGATATTATTACCTCTCTTTAGAATTTAATTATACAAATGACTGAGCATTCTGGCTCCAATCCAGTTAAATTAATGAGTCTTCTCTCATACTTAAGAGGCTATGCCTGTACTAGTAAACTAAATGCCCGGGACTATTCCCTGGCAATGGGAACCAGGTGGCCAAGAATGGTACGCACCGCAATATTAAATTGTCTTACTCTTCAAACCAGAATAACAACTTGCAAGCTGTTCATTGTGTTAGCTCCCAAAATGTGCCCAAGAATTGTCTGGGAAAGCGTTCACTGGCACAAGCTGAAACCGCGCCAGGGACTGTGCTAACACTGCAAAGATAGAGAGAGACAGCTGAGTTCCATGCCCAAGAACAGTATGTGACTCTGCTTCACATACCAGTATAAATGAAGTAAGATGCATAAAGGCTGAAATTAAAATACTAAAATAATATATTTTCAAATGGTTATGGCTCTAAGAAAAATAATAGAATAATAGAATCAATAGTTTGGGTTGGAAGGGATCTTTAAAGGTCATGGAATCATTAAGGTTGGAAAAGACCTCTAAGATCATCGAGTCCAACCGTCAACCCAACACCACCATGCCCACTAAACCATGTCCCTCAGCATCTCATCTAAATGTCTTTTAAATATTTCCAGGGATGGGGACTCAACCACTTCCCTGGGCAGCCTCTTCCAATGTTTAACCACTCTTTCAGTAAAGACATTTTTCCTTACATCCAATCTAAACCTCCCCTGCCGCAACTTGAGGCCATTTCCTCTCGTCCTATCGCTTGTTACTTCAGAGAAAAGACCAACACCCACCTCGCTACAACCTCCTTTCGGGTAGTTGTAGAGAGCCATGAGGTCTCCCCTCAGCCTCCTCTTCTCCAGGCTAAACAACCCCAGTTCCCTCAGCCGCTCCTCATAGGACTTGTTCTCCAGACCCTTCACCAGCCTCGTTGCCCTTCTCTGGACACAGTCCAGCACCTCAACATCCTTCTTGTAGTGAGGGGCCCAAAACTGAACACAGTATTCACGGTGCAGCTTCACCAGTGCCGAGTACAGGGGCACGATCACTTCCCTCCTCCTGCTGGCCACACTATTTCTGATACAGGCCAGGATGCCATTGGCCTTCTTGGCCGCCTGGGCACACTGCCGGCTCATGTTCAGCCGGCTGTCAACCAGCACCCCCAGGTCCTTTTCCGACAGGCAGCTTTCCAGCCACTCTTCCCCAAGCCTGTAGCGCTGCATGGGGTTGTTGTGGCTGAAGTGCAGGACCCGGCACTTGGCCTTCTTGAACCTCATACACTTGGCCTCAGCCCATCGATCCAGCCTGTCCAGGTCCCTCTGCAGAGCCTTCCTACCCTCGAGCAGATCAACACTCCCGCCCAACTTGGTGTCGTCTGCAAACTTACTGAGGGTGCACTCCATCCCCTCATCCAGATCATTGATAAGGATGTTGAACAAGACCAGCCCCAAAACTGAGCCCTGGGGAACACCACTCGTGACTGGCCACCAACTGGATTTAACTCCATTCACCACAACTCTCTGGGCCCGGCCGTCCAGCCAGTTTTTGACCCAGTGCAGAGTACACCTGTCCAAGCTGTGAGCCACCAGCTTCTCTAGGAGAATGCTGTGGGAGACGGTGTCAAAGGCCTTACTGAAGTCCAGGTAGACCACAGCCACAGCCTTTCCCTCATCCACTAGGCGGGTCACCTGGTCATAGAAGGAGATCAGGTTGGTCAAGCAGGACCTGCCTCTCATGAACCCGTGCTGGCTAGGCCGGATCCCCTGGTTGTCCCGCTCATGCCTTGTGAGCGCCCTCAAGATGAACCGCTCCATAATCTTCCCCGGCACCGAGGTCAGGCTGACAGGCCTGTAGTTCCCCGGATCCTCCTTCCGGCCCTTCTTGTAGATGGGCGTCACATTGGCAAGCCTCCAGTCGTCCGGGACCTCCCCCGTTAACCAGGACTGCTGATAAATGATGGAGAGTGGCTTGGCGAGCTCTTCTGCCAGCTCCCTCAGCACTCTCAGGTGGATCCCATCCGGCCCCATAGACTTGTGAGCATCCAGGTGGCGTAGCAGGTCGTTGACTGCTTCCTCATGGATTATGGGGGGTTCATCCTGCTCGCCATCCCTGTCTTCCAGCTCGGGGGGCTGAGTACCCTGAGGATAACTGGTCTGCCTGTTAAAGACTGAGGCAAAGAAGGCATTCAGTACCTCAGCCTTTTCCTCATCCTCGGTGACAATGTTCCCCCCCGCATCCAATAAAGGATGGAGATTCTCCTTCGCTCTCTTCTTGTCATTAATATATTTGTAAAAACATTTTTTGTTGTCTTTAACGACAGCGGCCAGATTGCGTTCTAGCTGGGCTTTTGCCTTTCTCATTTCCTCTCTGCACGACCTAACGAGATCCCTGTACTCTTCTTGAGTTGCCTGCCCCTTCTTCCACAAGTGGTAAACTCATCATCTAGTAAACTAGGTCATCTAGTCCCACCCCCCTGCAATGAGCAGGGACATCTTCAACTAGATCAGGTTGCTCAGAGCCCTTTTTGCAACATAAAATGTCTTGAAGAACACATTTTTAATGTGCTGTGCCTTTGATTATGCATTCCAACAGTAAATTCACCCTCTCCCCCTTATTTTGATTGCCATAAGCAGAATACATGCTACTCTGGGAATATTCACAGTATTCTGTTGTTACTGAAATACCTCTGTGGAATTTGTACACATGGAAGCTTCAGCTTCACAGATAGGATCATGACCCAGTCAAATAATTGAGTTCACTCCCAACGTGGGAGTGCGCAGTACAGCAATCCGGGCAAGTGGGGAAAGTTACATCTATTAACACCGCAAAACTTGCATTGCAGTACACTCTACTTTTGTCTGAATCAGCCATTTTACTTGATCCAGCACTCTATGCTTTACATAAGGCCAACACAGTTTTATATTCTGCTGACATGCTATGCATCATAATTGACCTATACAATTAATTAAAAGCAATGAGGAAAGTAAGTGGAATTTAACCTTAATCAGTGCCCAAAGACATCAGAATGTCTGATGTCACCCTGAAACATCAGGACACTCAGAACCAGATTTATTTCCCGTAAGCATAAGTTTTAATATTTATCAGTTTCTGAACTACCAAAGTCTGAAAATATCATGAGGAAAGGATATGATAACAACATTTGTAGCATTTTCAAATCTTGAGATGTTCATTTCAGGTCCAATATACCATAAGAAAACCATTTCTTTTGTATGTTATTTATTCACTGATTATTATATAACTAAGGAGTTCAAAGAAACTAAGCACATTTTCTTAGGATGAACTCACCTGAGAAATGAAACAAAGAAAGGGGAAATAAAAAAATAAAAAAAAAGATTACTGTGGTTCTGATAATGTAAACTAACACCAAAAGTAGAAAACTCTACAAATGTTGCAGAAGAATTAAGTTCTCCCTCATGTAAACCATCACTTACTCAAATAGCAGAAAAATACACTGAAATTTAGCAGTTTCCATCAACAGAAGGAGCCAAATATTAGCCCAACAAGACAATTATCAGGCTTCAATAGAAATACAGGGGGTCAAACACGTTAACACAGTGACTGCAGTTTAACAGGCTGCTGCACAGAAACAGAGCTGCTGTGATCATCCATGTGTGCTCTTAGAAAGGGGCAAATGCAAAGTGACGCAATAATTTTATCCATCTTTCATTATCCACTAAGCTATGTGTTATGTACCCAGATCACAGGTCTAAGCTTTACACCAACTGAGAACTTTAAAAGGACATCAGTGGTGTATGCCCATCAAGAGATCAAAACCAGAGCAAAAAAGCAAAGCCAATAGCAAGTCATGAATGGATATTAGATAATCTGCCCAGGAAAAAGGTGATGAACTGGTTATTTCTGAGAACAACATAGTGAACAAATTATCAACCTCCAAACGATGCTCAGTTCTTAACCCTCCATAAATAAGATGAACAACCAAATAGGAAAAAGACATCAGTGTGTTGGATATTTCAGTGTTAGCGGTTCACATGATTTTTCCCAAGAATATTGTTATATTTTATTTTTGCCTCAAAGTTCCAGCTTCTGGATAACAAACGGGAAAACCCTTGGACTGCTCTAAGAGAATATACAGTTGAGTCACTCATTCAGCCTGAAAGTCTAGAAAAGTATTTATGCGTGAGCTTAACTTCAGGTTTGGGCACTACTGTCTGACTCCACTGTCTGTGGAGGTTAACCAGAGACTGAAAGGTCAAGAGACTGAAAGATTTTTCTAGGTCAACGCTGGATGTCCTTCTGTGTCCTTTCCATATGGTAGAAATTATATCTGTGAAGTCCGTTTGCTTACCCAGTCAACACTGTGACACTCAGAAAATACATTGGCTATAGTATCATGGTGAAATCTGGCACCATATAGTCCAAATTATTTTTAAGGTAACAATTTATTTTTCTTTGAAGAAGCATTCGTGGAAAGAAGTTGATGAAGACAAATATCTACAAAATGTACAGCATTAATGAAAAGATGAGGTAATTAGAATTAATTTTAAACAGGAGCTTGTTCATAGAAATTTCTTACTATGCTAAAATAAAGCTGTTTACCAAATATTCCAAGAACATACACATGTCAAGTCAAATCTGGATGCACAAAGGAAAGCAGAAAAAATATGTTGCTACTGAAGCAGTAAGAAATTTTGCCTGTGCTTAACCTGAAAGCACTGCCTGGAAAAATACCAATATAGTAGGCATTAATATTCAACTTTCTTTCATCTCTTTTCTGTTTGAAGTATGTTTTCTTGCAGTGAATTTTCACTTCAGTGTTTCTTCTTTCAGTCTCATCAGAATTTTGGACTTTTGGAGGTATGGAAAACTGGAAAATTATCATTATTATTAACCAAGCATTCCTTATGAGAATGATTTTCCAAATAAATGCAATTTTACAGTATAAAATATATTAATGAAATGTTACATCATGGATTGGCCTGACTGAAAAAGAGTACATCCATTTCTCAGATTGTCCAAAACATTTTGAATTGATTTGACAAAATGCCAAGCTAGAGAAACATGCACAATGGAAGAGGCTCTCAAGCTCCCCATGAGAAAGCAGTATGACTAGGTGCCCATCTCAAACACTTGTAAAAAAATGATCAAAGCCTGAGAAACAAACAGGAGGAACTGGGAGTCCATTTAATGACATCAATCACCCAGGTATGATGGGAGAGCCAGAACAGCAGGAGTGCTGCAGCAGATGAATATTGGCTCTTTAGGAAGGACAGGCAGGGAAGACAAGGCAAGGGTTATGCTCTGCACAGTGGGCACCTTGAATGCATGAAGCTTTGCTTCATAACAGGTGACTCGTCTGTTGAAAGCATGTAAGTCAGATTTAGAGGGGAGGCCAGCAAGGGGAACGTCATGGTGAGCATTCATTACAGACTGTCTTGTCAAGAAGTGGGACTGGATGCAAAGAGTTCTTTTAACAACTGTAAGCGGCTCCATAATTGGAGACTAGCTACTTCAGCATCTCCTGGGAGAGCAGCACCATGAGGAGCAATCAATCCAGAAAGTACCTCAGGGACAATTATCTAATGCAGGTACTGGCTTTCCAGCTAGAGCCGGTAGTCTCCTAGACCTGTTATTCACATACCCTCTGGTTGTGGATATGATAGTCAACAGCAGCCTTGGCTGCAGTGACCATGACTGCCTTCATGAGGTGAATTCAAGATCCTGAGGGAAGGGAGGAAGGCAAGCATCAGGATAAAAGCCCTGGACTTCTGGACTTTGGCTTGTTCTGGGAACTGGTAGGCAGGATCCTACTGGAGGCTGCTATGAAGCTCAAAGGGGTCCAGAAAGAGCTTCTCAGACTTAAGGAACAATTTCCTTAAAGTGTAAGAATTAACCATTGCAATGTGCAGGAAAATGAGCAGATATGGCAGAAGGCCAGCTTGGCTGAACAGGGAACTGTTGACTGAGACCAAATACAGAAAGGAAGCATGCAGGAGGTGGATACCAGGACAGGCTACCAAACGGTAATATAGAAGTATTCCCTGGGCATGCAGGGATGAAGTGAGGAAGGCCAAAGTTCAGCTGGAGTTGAACTCAGCTAGGTGTATGAAGGACAACACGTACAGGTAAGGCAGCAGTAAAAAAAGAGACCAAGGATAACATGGGTACTCTGCTCAGGAGGAAGGCAACCTAGTGACAAAGGACACAGGAAAGGCTAAGCTACTTAATGCTTTCTTTGCCTTGGTCTCTACTGGCAAGGTCTGCTCTCTGGCTTCCCAGTTCTTCACGTCTGGTAGCAAAGACTTGGAGAGGACATGCTACTCATGGTAGAGGACGATTTAGTTAGGGACTACTTCACCTGGATGTACACAGGTCCATGGCAATGGCCAGAAGGCATTCAAGAGTGCTGAGAGGGCTAGTTGATGCTGTTGCAAGACTGCTAAAGTCTAATCAGCAGCTGATAATGAGTGCCATTCCTCAGGAACCAGTCCTTCATCAGTGACAGGGAGGAAGAATTGGAAGGACCCTCTGTGAGTCTGCAAGAAATCCCATGCTGGCAGGAGTGGTTGGTGCGCTGGAGGGCAGCACTGCCAGTCAGGAGGAGCTCGACAAGCTGCAGGAATGTGTTGACAGGAGTATCACGAGTTCAGCCAGGTGCTAAGTTCCTCACCTGCGATGCACTGATGAAGGCTGGCCAATGGCTGGCTAAAAAACTCCTTTGCATAAAAGGACCCAGAGATTTTTGGGCCTTCATACAAGAGAAGCAAACTGGAGTCCAGCTAAGGAAGATGGTTTTATTTAGCCTGGAGTAGAGAAAGGTAAGCGAGGACCTAACTGCAGTCTTTCACAAGTGGTTTGCAGAGAAGATGCAGCCTTCTCTTCTCAGAGACACACAGCAAAAGGACAAGAGGCAAAGATCACAAGTTAGAACACGAAAAATTTCAGTTGGCCCTAAGGAAAAGGTCTTTCACAATGACACTGGTGAACAGACCTATCAAAAAGAATGTGGAATCTCCATCCTTGGGGATTTTCAAAAGTCTACTGGACCAAACCTTGAGCAACCTGATCTAAATTTGAAGTCTGCCCTGTTTTAAGCAGGAGATTGGACTAGATGAGTTCTTTATGACCTTTTAACCTAAATTATTCTGTGGTACTTTAACTTCTTTTCGTGCTGCATTACCTTGCAAGAGTTGAAATTTTAGTTTCCAGTATTTTTTATAAGAGTCGTCCTTGAAGGGTACATCTCCATAAGGGGAATACACTGACTGAACACACACACCCCTCATGGGAGTTATACATTTTTCAATGCATTGTAAGGGGAAGAGCTCTAGCTATAGATTTTGGTCCCAGGGAAAACTGCAGGTATCAGACTCCCATAATCGCCCAAAAGAACTACATAACGGATCATGCATCATCATAAGGAACTGTAAATTACCACTGTGATTGCTTTGAAAGGAAGCTTGTAAATTCAGTTTAGTAAAAACTAACTCCATCATTCTGATGACAGGAATGACAAATGTTTAATTTCAATATTGAAATAAAAGGTTTTGACTACTCCTAATGTGAATTTTTCAGAATGTGCATCTCCTGGAAAACTTATGAAGGCCAAATTTCCTCCTTGCTTCAGGAGAAAAACAAATGTGAACAGGCAAAATTTCCTGCAAGACAGAAATGCCACATTTCTCTCAGCTTTATAACTGAATACTATTGAGCACCATTCCTCTCAAGAGCTCCAAATATTTTTAACTACAATGCAAACACTGTTACCACCATATTTCCATAAATATTACTGAACTGTGATCCAAGAAATGTGGAATCACTTATGGCCATCTCTGCCTATTATGGTTTACTGCCCTCCCTCAATGGTTTTAATTAAGGTATTGTGAGTGTTCACACTTACAAACAAAAGGAAACAAGGAAATTGAGGCTCATGAATTTTTCCCCTCCAATCTAATATGAGGTTTGCGTGTGCAGAAGGCAAATTGTGAAGACGACATTATGATGTCTTTCTTCACAGAGACCTTTCTAAAAAAATCAATAATTTTTTTTTTCCAAAAGGAATCTTTTTTACCAGAAAGCAATAGTTAATCTACAAATGAGTGCATACAGTTGTACTCCTTTTGGCTAGGATAGAGTTAATTTTCTTCACAGTAGCTAGTATGGGGCTATGCTTTGGATTTGTGACCAAAAGAGTGTTGATAATACAGGGATGTTTTCGTTACTGCTGAGCAGGGCTTACACAGAGTCAAGGCCTTTTCTGCTTCTCACCCCACCCCACCAGCGAGTAGGCTGGGGGGGCACAAGGAGTTGGGAGGGGACACAGCTGGGACAGCTTACCCCAGCTGACCACAGGGATATCCCATACTATGTGACGTCATGCTCAGCGTATAAAGCTGGGGGAAGAGGAAGGAAGGAGGGGACATTCGGAGTGATGGCGTTTGTCTTCCCAAGTAACCGTTACGCGTGATGGAGCCCTGCTTTCCTGGAGATGGCTGAACACCTGCCTGCCCATGGGAGTAGTGAATGAATTCTTTGTTTTGCTTTGCTTGCGCGGACAGCTTTTGCTTTACCTATTAAACTGTCTTTATCTCAACCCACGAGTTTTCTTACTTTTACCTTTCCGATGCTCTCTCCCATCCCACTGGGGCAGGGTGAGCGAGCGGCTGGGTGGGGCTGAGCTGCCTACCGGGGTTAAAACACAACGGTACACAAAAAAACCCAAGGATGATTTAATCACCCAGCAAAGGGAGAGAGGATCCCCACCACCATCGCCTCACAAGAAAAGGCAGCATTTGGTCAGGAAAGGCTTTCAAAACATCTTCTTTAACCAAGTTACCTTTTTCTCCTGGAGGCCCAACTCTGCCTGGACGACCTGGAGCACCTTTCTCGCCCTTTTCTCCAGCCTCCCCTGTTGATACAAAAGGAAACAAAAGGAAGAATCATATTAAACCAGGACTATTTTCTGTTGGTGGCAATGACAAGAGTGCCGTTCGCCCCACTGAAAATAAAAACCTACTATAACAAGAGGAAAAGAATAAAAGCAGATAGGGTCTCACTTAACAGCTTTACTTAATGCGTGGAGAGCAGTTTCCTGCGAATGGCATAGACAGTGACAAAACCGAAGTCAAAACATTAATGAAGTCTCATACAATGGGCCTAGTTTTGTGGATGCTACTCAACCTCCAAAAATCCCAACAGCACAATTCACTTAAGTAGAAGTTTCAGAATTAGGCCCCAACTTACCACATGAACTTCTGGGTCTGTGTTCACCAAACACTGCCTGAGTATCTGCTAAGGACGTGCTTAAGTCTCAAGTGAAAACAGCTTAACTATAACCTCAAATTAAAAAAAAAAAAAAAAGAAAAAAGTTTATGCCATTTACAGAGTAAGGATAGATCAGGCCTCTAGGAAGGCATTGCTACATCCCTCATTTAAAGGATCATTTTTAAGCGTGAAAGAGTATCTCCTAATCTATATTCTCAGTTATATACTGCGCCTTTTAATGTCTGTGGTACGAACCACTGTGCATTGTACTTACATGCACATGGCTCATGGCGCATTATTATATTCAGCATATTTAAACACCAGTTTCTGTAAATGCTTGCCTCCCTGGTGCCTTTAATTGGAAAGTTGGGGATGCTTACCTTGTTTTGCCCCCTACTATTGTACTACTATTGTAGTTTGCCATTGACATAAAATTAAAATGTCTTAAACAAACAGAAGTTTAAAGAATGATTTACATAGCCACCTTTACAAAAAAGATTTATATGAAGGAGAAGAAAGCTCTACAGCTTCCACAGAAAAGAAAATGCCAGGATCTAAAAGCCAGAGCTAGCACAACACACCTGATGCCCCAACACTGTATTTCTACAGAGGAGAGTGAGCATTAGCTGCTCTCCAGGAAGCTGAAGGGAGCACCATAGCAGGAAAGTCGAGGGGTACGTGATAACCATTAAGCTCTGCTCTCTGGCATAGCCAGCAGCTGTGGTTCAGAGAGGGACCATAGAGATGACATGCAAAAACAAGCCAAAACAGGGTACGTTTCAAATATGCAGCCTCCAGTTCTCTCCCTCCTTATTGCAGACATAGGTGGCTGTGAGCTGAACTCAGCCTTCCATCTGTTATATTTTCCTTCTTCGGGCTGCCAGCAGGCTCCAGACCATCTTCCCTGCTTTCAGACATGCAAAAATAGGCCATTTTCTGACCTTAATGAGGACAAACTTCACATAATCCCCAGTGAATAATATTGTTAGTATGAAACAGGCTATTATTTGGCACATTTGGGAACGTCACTTTTTTATTATCAGGTAACCAATAGGCTTTGTATGATTGCCTTTCCCCCCTCAGGGCTGGTTATGAGTTCTTTGCTTCCCAAAGATAAATCCTGACAATGACTTTTTCCTGCTCTCTGGAGGCTGAGAGCAGGCTATTACAGCCTATTGCTTTACACGTTCTTCAGAGTGAAAGCTGTGCATTAGGGATCAATAAAATAGATCACTCTTGCTTCAGGCCATTACACTTGCCTGCATTTATTCCTATAATAAGATGACACTGCATTCCTTAGCGTGGGTGTTTAAGAAACTTTCCCTGAGAGGAGATTACCCCATTACAGGCCCAGCTACAGACCACTCTGCATTTTTTGTTATCAGCTGTTTTAAGTGGCAAGACCTTGGCCAAGAGGGACTGATCAGTGGTCCAGTTCAGCTTTGCCGTGTTTAAGTCTGGTTTTGCTGTGTGTACCCTGAGCACTGTGCAAGCTGAAGAAGCAAAGCCTGTGCAGGTGTCGTGGGCAACAAAACAGTTTTCTGTCAAGGAATTTCAATTAATTTAATTTATCACCAATTAACACTAACTTTTAGCTTTTGATTCCTGAATTAGGAAGAAAAAACAAACAAATGAACTTAGAGAAAGACACCTCTGTTCCCCCCCTTGTGGTCTCTAGCCCCTGTGCCGCACGTTACACCCAGTCCCTTCGGAGCAGAAGGTTGGGGTCACTGCACTGTGGTCCCTGGCCAGTTGCTCCGGCATGGCCTCCTCCACTAGCCACAGTCTCACCTCCTGTTCAGTCTCCTCTCCACCCCTTCCCAGGTGGCTCTTTGCTCCAGCCCTACTGCATGAAAGAGTACCTTCTTCCTCAGCGCAATGCAGCTCTTGCCCACGCAGCTGAGATCTGAGATGGGGCGAGATGTGCACAGCAGTGCTCCACAGTGTTGTGATGGCCCACAGCCCCAAAAGAAATTTAGCCCTGGTACCGAACTGAGCTGCAGCAGGAACACAGGTATCAGGCACAACCCTGACACTACTACAAGCTTCTTGTCCTGTCATCTCTGAGAGAGATCTTTCATAATTCAAACAATATATCTTACCATTACTGTCAATTTACCTCCTTTTATGAATTCTTTGGGACAAGATTTGTCTCTGATTATGTTTACATCCTGCCTACCTTGAGCTGTACCATATACTGTAATGAAAATAACACACCAAATATTAACTACGTGAGCTATTAAGCATTCCTTGGCTGGTGATGACTTTCTTCCATTACTCATAGTCCCTGTGTGAGTAGACGCATCAAGTGTGGGCGTAAAAAAATTGATTTTATTTATGTAGCAACAACTTTTTTTATGTATTGTATGCCATTGAGACTATTAAGACAATTCCTGTTTTAGATTCTAGAAGGGAGACAAAACAAGGTGGCAAACCAAGAATTTAAGCTTTGAAGGATTGTTCCATATTTTTTTCTCTACTATAGCAGTAACTTCAATCTCGTGTGCCTATCAAAAGGAGCTGGACTTTAGGAAGAAGATGAGTGGGAAATGTAGTGAGGCTTCATCATCCATCCCTTTTTCACACACAACACACTTTTTCCATTATTAATATCGTCAGCTTTCTAAAACACAGATCAGTCTGCTGTCTGGGTTCTCAGAGCCACGGTATTCTTCCCTTCCACATTTCATCTTACTCTTTTATACTGTTGAGATTATTAAAAAAAAAAAAAAAAAAAATCAGTCCCTAAGACCTAAGCTGCTGACCTTAAACTCATTTGTGCCTTTTTCTATTCTTGGTGTCTTTACTGGCTTTCTTCATCCTCCATTTCCACCTCCATTCTCATCTCATCCCCCTTCCAATTCCCCTTTTTATTCTGAGGGGTCCTAATTGGCTTTGTGTTTTTTGTGGTGGTTTTTTTTTTCCCAGTCTCTCCACTCAGTTTCATTCTTTGTGCTCTTCTTTTCTCTTTTCCCTTTGTTTCTTCCTGTTCTTCTAAAGTTTGTCCATTATGCTCCCCCACTTTTGGGTACTTTTCCCTGGTGTCTTTCTCCTTCACCACCCCATTTGGGCTCTACTTTCTGCACCACCTCTTAGGCTTAACCCTCTCCTCCTATATTTTCCCTTTCACACATTGCATAGTCTCCCTCATTTCTTCCACTTCTTCCCTGTACCTATTTTTCCCAAATCCTGACAGGCTCGTTCCCAGCTATGGTGCAGGGCTCTGTTCCTCCAGCATTGGAAATGCTGCCGGCAGCCCAGCAGAGGAGAAGATGGGGCAGAGCTAAAAGCCGCAGTGAGCAAATCCCACTGTGTGGGAGCTGAAATTTGGGCACGCGGCCACATATACGCTCAGTTTAAAGGAAGCCTGGGCCACTGAAATGGGTTGGAGTTGTGCCAGTGGGAGACAGCAGTATCTCATTACCAATCCTCTGAGCCAGTCCCCCTGACAGCGTAGCTGGAGCATTGATAGCTTTTTAGGGATTTCACATTAACTAGGGCTGTATCAGGCCATTTTGTGCTTCACTGAATTTGTACATCAATCTCTCTCACTTTTGCAAGGCTTACATCTCATGAAGCGGAGTGAAATCATTAACACATGATGGTTTTCAGGCCTCTGTTGTTTCCTGGCTCAGGATTGCCTTCTGACAAAGGGCCAGGGTCCTGCACTGTTTATACATTTTAAAAAAACTCTGTTGCATATAATAATAATAATCCTTTCATAAAAATGGTAATCACAGATGTTAATTTTGACTGATTACACAAATAAGGAAACTAAGGCAAAGAAGTTACAAAACTTGTCAAAGCCTGTCAACTTCTTTGAAATGAAAAATAATTTCAAAGCTTTGGTCCCCAGTGCTGTGGGGTCTGACCCTTTGACCAATCTTCTGTGTAACTTTAGACAACATATATTTAACTTGATTGTGTTCTTCTCTGTGAGTCACATCAACAGCACTATCTTATGCTTACTTCACAGCAAATATATCAACAAATGAAACAACTTTACTCAAGGCTTAGTCAAACCTCAGAAGACCTGGATATAGTAGCGTTCTTTCCAACTAGAAATCTGCAGAACGTGTAAATATTATTAAGACTTCAAAGGTCACTTATTGAAATAAAATAAAAAAATATAACTTTGGTTCAGTTCAGCAATCCAAAGCTGCATCTATAATAACAATAAACAAAACTCACCTAATAATATTGATGCCACTAACATCATCTAGTGCAAACCTGGGCTTTACCCAGTTGCCTGAGGACCATAGTATGGACTGCAGGCTCTGTCTGTGCTGGTTAATTGATTGGTGAGGGCAAGGCTCAGTTCTGTCCTGCAATTGTTCATACAGTTAAATCGCGATCGCAGCCTGGCTATAAGTTTGTTAGTGTTGTAAACTGCCCTCTCCAGACATTGGCTGGTTTGGATGTGGCTGCCCTGTGCTTGAAGCAAGAGAATTGGGCTGTAGGGATGTGGGGTTTGCTTGGCCAATTGGCTGCAGGACCAAAAAAGCTCTCTTGTTTTGTTTATTATATTGTTTTTTATATACAGTGCATAACTACCAGAAAAATTGGAAGGTTAGTCGTGCAGTTCTTAAACAATGCCTTTTTTTTATTATTAATGATAAACTGGTGGTTTTCATGGGGTTTTTTTGTCCTTAGTTAACAGGTATTTCCCCATGCTCACAGGTCTTACACTCCAGTAGAAATACCATAGCCTCCATAATGAGAATTACTATTATTGACTAAACAGGGCTAGGATTTCACACCATAATGGATGCTGTTGCTTTAAAATGCTAATTCTTCCTAGCTGTTAATTTCTTATCTAAGGTACTTTAATAGATTTTTTTGCTACAAAAAGATCAGTAATTTATTATGCCATCTTTTTTCAGCAATAGTTTGGGGGCATATTTTGTAAAAATGTTGCTTTTGTCAACAGAAACTGTAGAAATGCCAAAAATCTAACTAATTTTTTATTTCTTCTAAAAGGCACTTGAGCATTTAAAAATCAAGGGAAGACAAGCAGAAGACTAGAAAATACAAAGTACTTCCCATTAGTACATCACAAAATGGCAATGAAAACCTCTCCAGATATAAAGTAGGGTCTGATTTTACGGTCTTTGGGTATACGCACCATTCATGAGTATAAACACAGACAAAGCAACCAGGCAGCACATCAGATTAACAAGCACTACTGATCAGGAGCAAGTCTGGGAAACTTTGGCATGCATTCTCTGAACCGTATTCATTTTAACAGACTTAAGTTCATCTTACAAACCTTAAAACTCCATTTTTAAGGAGGCAAAACAAACTGGACAAATAAGAGGACAACTGAAAGGCACCTTCTTTGTCTCTGTTAGAAACAGTCAGTGGTGCAAATGAGCCTGTTAGAAAGAAAGGATTAGTACTTGAATGATGGAGTAGACTTCCACATTACCTTTGAGGCCTGGAACAAGAATTTGAACAGAGCAGGACTCCTCCGCAATATGTTGAGGATATCCAGACCTTAGCAGTGACAGGAAGGCAAGGCTAATTAGAGTCACCAAGAAAACCAGATCTCTCTTCATAATGAGCACTTACAGGTCACTGACTCCTAAACAAAAGAATGAATAAACAGTTATAAGAATTCCAAATACTTTCAACAGTTTCTGAACATATGCAGCATCCTACTATGAATACAATATATTTTTGCATGCCATAACCCACAGAGCATGTGAAGGATGTGTACAGGTCTTCCGAGCAGGTTGTATGTTCCACAGGCATACATGAAACATGCAGCAGCACATTCAGCAGTTTGTTTTGGTGTTAGACTGGGTAAGATAAAGCTCAGAAAAAATTTAGTTAAGAAAAACGAGATTAAGCGATGCTAATAATAGGCAATTCTGTGTTCACAATTTCTTGTTGGAGGCAGGGATCTGGAAAGGTCAAAGGAGAAAATCTAGGACATTGGCTTGCATTGAAAGATGTTAGTACTAAGCTGCCACTTAGAAAGAGTGCACACTGCTCTAAACAGGCAATTCAGTAGACGATGAGACCAACCTAAAGGCCTGAAATTTCACTTCCCATCTACCTGAGCACTGAAATTGTGCCCAGCAAATTGTCTGATACAATAGCCCTCATTAACTCATTGAGGGTGGAAGAGAGATAATATTTCACTATATCAGGCAATGAAGTTACATCAGAGCCTTCAATAAATCCTGAAAAGATTCACCTCTGAAACTACCCTTGTTCTAAGCCTACAAGTGAAATGGCTTGCCTGATATTAGGCTCTGAAGAGATCTCTCAGAAAACAACAGTACAGAAATGGAGTTTGTTTGAAAGGACTATCAAAAGCCGGTATTTAGGGGGTCCATAGAAATACTCTTTGACAAAAGTGTTATTTATGTACTTCTGATATGTTTTTCCAGTCCTCCTTTCACCAAGGCTCTGTACTACACAAACAACCTGAAAGTCACATCAGGGTTTCCAGAGAAAGTACCTGTATATCTTCCTTTATAGCCATGATACAGATGTGTGCATTTTACATCTAGAGCAAGAAGATTGGGCTATATTACTCTCCACTCCCTGATTTCCTTCAAAAATAAGCCAAGTGGGATTAGGCACAGGTGTGGGCCAGTACATGGGTCTGTGTCTCTCACCACACTGGTGGTCTAGGAGGGTGGATCTATTACTTTGGCAATGGCCTGAAGGAATAAGTGTGCTTCAGCAGGGACAGGAGAATAAGGAGCTTCAGGGTGAGAATGAGCTGGGGAAGCAGATACCAAAACATAAGGGATGGAGCAAGATGGGCAGACTGCGCTCTGCATGCAACAAAATTCAGTTTTGCCTGTACTATTAAAAAGCCCTGCTCTAATTTTAAACTCCACCATCAACTCTGATATGTTTAATAAATGTCTTAGCAGTAAGACTAAGTAGATGACTTTGGAGTTAGGGGAATAAATTATCCCTCTGAATTGCTGTCCAGTATGTGCTTCCATTATCCTCTAGGAGATAAAATTAGTAGACTGCAGTAGGGGTGTCAGATGGGAGCAGATTCTGTCTCCCTCCTCATGTGGGGAGGGCATGGCACAAGTTATGGGGGAGATTGCTCTGCCTCACAACACCCTTGCTACACCATCTATACTGCAGGGCAGAGGTGCTCCACAACATGCTTCCCCAGTTCTCACTGATCATCCAGATTTGGGGCACAGACGACAGTATGCTGTGAGCCCCTTTTGACTCAAATCTCTTCCCCAGCTTTCTGTCCAAAGGATAGTGAGGTGCAGCAGGAGGACCATGCCTGAAAAAGGTGGGGTGTGTGCTTGGACCCGGGAAGAGCTCGTGGGTCAAGGGAATCACTTGATACAGTCACAGTCTAATGGGCTACAGTGAGGCAGAAAACCCTAGGGAAAATCATTGGTGCTGGGTAATCCTCCCATGGAGCAAGGGAGGAACAGGGACTATCTGGGCATTTTCACAGCCGCAACGTGCCATGCTCCTGGGACGGGACAGACCTGAACAACTTCATACACAAGCTTTGCCAACCAGAAAGACGACCCAGGACAGTATGGACGAAAAAAAGGAAGTTTCCACTAAGCTGTAACATAACAATTTTATTTTCAGGGCCTCTGTCTCAATTTCCTATTACCTTTTAGTCTAGCAGATCACAATATAGACAGTCTTACTAGAGAAGCATTTTGTACCCTCACAACATTCTTGTCAGACTGTTAAGCACTAATGTCATTTACAAAAGTCTCCTCTCATAGCTTAGGGTGCAGGTTCTGGAGGGACAACACTCACTCATACACAGATGTTTACGGTAGGTTTTTTTCCCTTCAAGAGTGCTCAGCTCCCAAAATTTTGCTTATGCTTCCACAACTAAGATGACTGCAGCTCATATATACATGTCAGCTTTAAAATATCTAGCTCAGGTATTGCTAGGAGCACACAAAGCCACAGAAGTACAAACCTCAGCACAGGCTGCTCAAATATTTAGGCCACGTTAAGTTTTGTCACAATTGCAGCAACATCACTCAAGACTTACAAGAGCGCAGGCAAAATTGAATTTTGCCACCCCAAGTATGAGGAACCAGAGCTGGAGGAGAAGGCACATCACAAAGGTGGATCTAGAGAACAGCAATAGTTGTGGGGGGAAAGGGAAGAGTAACGGAAATTTGGATGTAAAGCTTCTACTGCCATGGAGAAGCAGCAACCAGCCCGGCACCCCAGGGCACTGACAGACAAGACTGACAGGAAAACATGTGCTATGTTACTGTCCTCTGCTTTCTCGGGCTGCTGCCTCCTTTGCCTATGCACAGAGCCAGCCCCGACTGCCAGAAACCAGTCGGGCTGCTGGCCACCTTATAGCTATTTTCTAAGGTTATGCAAGCTATTTGATCACAGTCTTGATATAGTTTTGAAGTATCAGATCTCTGTGATAGCCCTCTTCACCCTCATGTGCATACCAAACAAATTACTTCACATATATTAAGCTTGAATCTGGCCACACCTCCCCAAAAGGAGGTTCCTAACCCCAGGGTACAAGGCACTGCACCTTGGTGTACTTTGTGGCCTAGAGGAGCTCACAGCATCCACAGTGGATGGTCCTGGCTCTTTTTGTCAAGTCTGTGATCCTCAACAGTCGGCAAGCAAAAGAGGGAGCAACAAAAACTAGCCAAGAGGAAAGGCTGAGAAGAAGGGTGTTTCTCCAGAGCTTTCCTTCAAAGGCTTGTAGGGCCAGACTTGGCATTTGAATAGTCAGGCTTCACAATGCCAAGTTAGGGACCAACACTCCCTGTGTGGGAAAGCAGTGAGTTGCCATTGCCTCAGACAGCAAGGAGGATGTGGCAGAGACTCATGCTTGGAAGTCTCTTCCAGACACCTGAATGTAGGTGTTTAACCCTCAGCAGCAGCCACTTTTGAGGGACAGGGAGTGGGACCATCCTGGATGATACCCACACTGATGCTCTGCAGGCTGAGCAGAGGACATAGGTCCTGCCTGCCTTAGCCTGCAGCTCCTGCCCCATAGCCCAGGAGAGCACCTGGCCACCAGCCTGCAGAACATCTTAGGCAGGGTGTCCCACCTTTTCTTTGTAGGTGGGGCACTTTGGGATCCAGAAGAAGATCAAAAAGGCTTTCAAACCAAGTGATTCAGGCACTCAGCTGAAAGCCTGGAAATTAGGCAGTTTCAGCATGAGCACCCAGCAGCCTGGTGATAAGGCTTCTCAACAGATGAGTCGGAGAGGGGAATAAAATGGCCTGAGACAGAAGAAAGAATTGAAGTTAGGAAGGTGCTCCAGTCTCTGCATTAATGGATAAAAAGGCAGCATAACCTCCTCTGGTTGCATTTTATGAGGTGTTAGATGTATCCAGACTACAACTGAAAGATCAAAGCCTCCAGGTATGTTAAATATTCATCTGCCTTTGCAAACTCCTACACAGCTCAGAGATGAGACAGGCATCGAGCAGCAGAGAAGTGTCAGGGCTGCTTGGTGGCTCTGCTCAGCAGCCAGATATGAAGGATTTTCTGGGGAAAACAAAACCTCCAACGAAACTTCATCACATTCCCCACTGCCTGCTCCTGCTGCAGGGCTTACAAGCCTCAGAGACACACAGGGGATACACCTCACCCTACCTCATGATAGTTTGACTCGCAGAGAAAATGGACTCATTCTAGAAAACGGAGCTTCTTACTGTCAGTTAGGTCACAACACCACGTGAATACTCCAGAAATTACCTTGGTCTGAGAAGAGCCACTAACAGAGGAAATCTCTGAAGAGGTTTCAGATTAGATACTTTATAGAGTCTGCAGCTGCAGTAAAGGGACACATTAGTAGTAGAAATGAAACCAAAAGCACTTTGGATATCACTTTCTCCACCTTTTCCTGCTTTAAAAAGAAACCTTCTCTTCTGCAGCTAAAATTACCTTATGATTGAAATGAGTTTGATCTCCAGGTAAGTGCTACAGCAGTACCTTTCATTTTAAAATCCTGGAAAATTCCTTGCCTTTCTGACCTACCTTCAAGTCCTTTCAGACCCAGATTCATAAAGGCATTTAGAAAACTAAAACCCACTGAAACTGGTCCTCAGAAAAAGGTTTTTTCAAACACTGTCTTAGCCCTGGTATTTGGAGTATCTACAGTGCTGGTAAAACCAATGCCAGAGAGAAACCTAGAGATGTTCAGCACTTGTAAAAGTATGCATATTTTCTCACTGTCTACACAGGGGTCAGGAGTCAAATTTGCAGCACTTATAATGGTGGCCATTAAATTAGCATAAGCTGAACGCTTTGAAAAAAAAATGAGAGGAAGAGGAAAACACAGCATTTACATGGCCTTTTCTTAAAAAAAAAAAAAATAAATAAGAAATTAGCAAAACGTCTTTATTCCCAATAGGAATGGAAATGTACCAATGCAACCAGCACAATAATTTCAAAACAACTTTTGAGGCCTGTCAGCTTTAGGGAATCTGCCTCAGTTGCTGAGAGAGAAGAGGTTTATTAAACCAGGCTTCAAGTGACAAGTCCTTGAGAGGTCATCAGAGAATTCCTGAGGCACCACAGGCTTCCTCAAAACCCCTGCGGGACCAGCCAGGCCAGCTGGCACCCAGAACTCCTTGAACTCCCCCACTTCTCCCCCCCCGCCCCCAGCTGTGGATTAAAAGCTTGGAGATCACTTCAGCCAGCAAATGCCTCGTGCATGAAGACCCTGTATCTGCCAGCGGCTGCTCCACAAGAGCCGGTGGCTTATTGCACGCCATTGTTTTGGATCTAGAAGCAACACCACAGATGATCTGCCTAGCTGAATCCAAATGGCTGAGAAATGCAGAAGGAAAGTGATGCTCACTGGCAGTAGTGCTCAGCCAGCCAACACCTACAGAGTGGCTGTAATCCTCTGTATAATCCTATGGGACTCCTCTTTAAGCTGTTTTTATTTCACTATTACTGAGTTGTTTTCACTCTTATTATGATTTTATTATTATTTTTAAAACTATACTTCATTCTCAGGGATCTGAGCCGAGTTGTGTATATTCTGAATTACGTTCCTGATACAGACAGGCACACAAATCTGCAGAGCCACAGTCACATTTGGTGGGTGAATTTCCCAAGCAGGTTTGAGTCAGCACTGCAAACACATTGACAGCTTTCAACAGTTTTCACTCCCCTGACTTTTCAAGTCCTTGTCATCCACATCCCGACACCTCCCAGAACTATCTGGCAGCCTGTGTGTCCTCGAACGCCCTGGCAGGCCCTAAGCCACATCCTAATGGATGCAACACATGCCCACAAAATCATGCCAGTGAAATGCCAGGCTGTCAGGCTGTGACACAGACCTCACACCATTTCAAACATTTTGAGCAGATAAAAGCCAAAAGAAAAAAAAAAGTAATTATGTCCCAGGACTACAAGGGTAACACCAGTGCAGATCCAGGGATACATTTTTGGGGGAAGCAGGGAAAGGCAGAAGGGACAAGCCTCCAGCACTGTGCACACAAGCTGCTTTTCATCCCTTGGCCCGAGGGCTACAGATCACTCCCTGGTGAAGATGTCTTTCACACTGAAGATGAAACCTGTGTCACTGACCTCTTCTTTCTCCATTACTGATCTCCATTGCTGATCATCCTAACGTACAGATGTTTTGTGTAGCTATGTTTTTACTTTATCTAAGCACTCTCTTGTTTGTCCTCCCAGCTCTGCCATGCATTACCTTGGGTAATCAAGACTTCACCATTTAGCCAGAATATAAAAATCGGAATCAATGATAAAGCTGCTTAAACAATGGGTGTTCATTTTTGTAGCATTTAACTCGAGCTTTGCAATGCTACGTGTTGATTTAAAGGTTAAAGCAATGGGCTTGAAAGATTAAAAAAAAATCCCTAAATCTTAATACCATAGAATAGCAAAAATGAGGACTGTAACTGCCACAGCTACGAAGTATCTGTGAAATCTGTGGAGCATGGAGTAGCATAAAGCAGAGACATAATACATTTCAGGTCCTGATGACGCTGAAGAACAGCGAGGTTTGCTGCAGAGGACAAAAGAGTGAGTCTAAGCTGATGGGAAGCTAACATTACCTAAAAGCCTAACTGATAGGAAGTCATTGGTTACTCCCCAAAGTGCACTTAATTCTGGCTCAGTAGAGCTATTTCCTCAGCCGATGTTTGCGAGGTGTAAGAGACTATTAGTTCTGACTGTAGAACGTAGGTGCCCTTGTCATACGTAGGAATAGTAGCCTCACTTTTCATTGAGAAGAATGTTTTTAAAAATTGAGGCAAATTTCTTCCTGATGTAGTTCTGCTGAAGTCAATGAGTTTATGTCAGAATTAAATTACTGTCATCTGTGCTGAAAATATAAAATGAAGGCTTCAGCAAGGGTGAGATGAAAATAGTGCCAGAAGGGGGCAAGTATGTTTTCAAAACCTGTAACTAGAGGGAGATGTGACCCACGTGATTTCTTGCCCCGAGTGCTAAATCTCTCGCCATAGCTCTGTATGGTTTTTTAGACGGTAGAGAGTAACACCCAAGTAGAATTTTACCTTTGTCTGTGTATCTGTCAGAGATAACTCGAAATGCTAAACAAAACTTCTCCCACAATGTTTTAATCAAAGTCTCTATTAGATGACAAGATCTCTGCTACAGACTCATTTGCAGCTGTAATTTACAGAAATAGTTTGTCATTTGGGGTGCCATCCTTGATGTATGTCAGATCAAATTTTCAGCATTCTTAACCACCCCAAAATAAAATAAAAAAAAACCACACAGGGTTCAAATATAGGTGTCAGTTCTTTTACAAACTGTGTCTAAATTGTCTCAGTTCAGCCCCGCTCCTATAAAGCATACATGTAAAAACTTGATGCTATCCCCACACACCTATCTGTAGGAACTAAAACACCAAGGATTCACCAAGAATCAGTGAATGATTTGGAGAATGCTGCAGGTACCTTTCTTTATACGAATAAATACATATTATTTACACATGCATTTGTCATCTTATTTCTGAAGCTTTAGGGCACCACTTTTCAGCCCTCTGCATCTACAGAGGCTTAGGACTGGCTGCAGAATTTGGGATGTTTGTGCAATACTTAAGTGCCCATTCAACCAGCTTATGCTTTCCAACACGTTCTCACTCTCCAGGAACTTAGAAGTTTTCCAAGTGGGCCTGACAGTTGGTTTTGAGAGCATTGGACAGGCTCAAAAGGCAAACTTAATCTGGGGAGGGTGGTCCCAGTCCCCCAGTTACGTTCTCAGAGGTGCAGAGATGAGGCATAAAGGTCTATCAAGGCCCCACCTAACCACCCCACACATCAGCAGTGGCACATGCCTTCTGCACAACAGAAATGCCACTCAAGTATTGATCCAAAAGGGTAGAAGTACCAGCTATGGAACATCCTTAACTTAAAAGGATTTGAACCCACAGCTCCAGTTCCCCAGGAGAGTAATTGCTCCCATTGGATGGACGCAGTAGGTGGCATTAGACTACACTCAGACATGCCACATTAAAGGATGGAAGGCAAGCAGGGAAGAAGCCAGCTCAAGCCTAGTGGTAGGACACCAGACTAAAAAGGGGCAAAATGAGTGTTGTCCCTTCCCTGCTTTCTGTTTTTATGTCCCACAATTGACTCATGTATAAACACATGGACAGGTCAGGAATGCCCAGACAGAAGACAAAAATCTAAGCAAAGCACTTTACAAGGCTAAAGGAAGAGTAAAGACAAGAGAGAAAGGATGTAGACTACTAACGGGAGAAACACAAAGCAAAAGTGAAAAACCAGAGAGACCTGACCAGGGGAGAGTGACAGAGAAAGGACAGGAGGGAGAGATGGCACCATCCCAGAGTGCAAGTGGATGGGAAAAAAGATTTGCTTTCGGTTGCCCCAGCATTCTACTCCTCACTGAGGAGAAAAACAAACACAACAGAGCAGAAACAGGTTTTGCCCCCACTTTCTCATGCATTAGATATGCGACAGCTACATTTAAAGGAGGTTCCAAGAATAAAGGGAAGCCACTTGATTGCTGCCCAGTCCTTCCCAAGGATGCAAGTATGACACCTCAAAAAGTGAACCACAAGACAGAGCACAGCTGGCATTAGGAGATACCTATTTATCAGGGCAACTTTGCTCAGATCCAGATCTCGAGCTAGCAGAAGTTATAAGCAGACCCTTGGGTGGGATTCAACCATTCTGGCTTAGGTGCTTAGTCTGAGAAAAATCACCCTGAGCTCCCTGTATAATCAAGTCAGAGAAAGGCACCTTGGCCTGGGGATTCATTTCATCCTAAAACAGGATAGATAATTGACTCTGGAGGTACCTATTCATTGCCCAGTATGACTAGCTCAGACTTGTAGGTATGTAAAGTTAGGCAAGGGGAGTCCTGCCATCGCTAATTAGCTAAGCCAATCTACGGGAGGGCTAACAGCAGCCTGGCTCCCCTGCTGCAGTCACACATTACCCTCCCCTTCTCTGTACTGTCACCAACTGCCAGCTGATCCCATCATGAGCTAGCACAGGCTGCTACGCCAGCAGAAAGCTATTCTTCTTTTTGTGATGTTATTTTTCAGTTGATTTAGTTCCTTGGTTCCTGGTGAGGGTAAAGTGGCCATCATTCCTGTGAAAAACGTTGCCAGCCAGGGAAAGAAATGCCCTTGGCAGGAGCTGAGATGGCCTTCAGTGTGTTACAAAACTGTGCCCTTGCATGCCAGCAGCATACAGAAAACAGAAAGATGCGCAAGTGAAAGAATTAAAGGGACTAAATTCACCGGAAAAACACCAGCACATAGTTATAGTGGGAACATTTTAAAAGGAGGAAAGATATGGCAAAATACCAGGCTGCAATGGAAAATAATATCCAGCAAAAGATAGAGAGCATAGGAGATACAACAACATGAGGCATTTTGCAATAGCATGCAAGCCACCAAGAGTCATGGAAGTGATCCAAGAGTGTTATCCTCAAATGACAAGGACATACTTCTCGGAATGATATCCTCAATATAACAAAACACCATGGTACGTAAGCATGCATGATCAAAATCTTGCATTTGAACTGGGGCAGTGTCAATGCAATTTCAACAAAAGGTTATTTTTATTCTCAGGCTGGGGATCTGCAGAGACCAAATAACACTCTACACGTGATCCTATGCTGAACCTTTCATATCAGCTCCCAGGAGCCTGGGAAAAGGAGGGAAATAAGTTATATTGGTGACACAAAGACCAACAATACCTTCAGTAAAACAGCCAAGCCTCAACGTAAGAGAAAAATTAAGGGCATGAGAGCAAAAAGCAAGCCTCACAGGAAATACAGCCACATATCTTCACTGGACAAGTGAAGGGTGAACCTGTTAGTAATAGTACTATTCAACGTCCTTTTACTCTTAAAGCCCTGAAACACCTTTCCAAGTGCAGATAAGGGAAAGAAGACAAAAGGAAGGGGAACCTACCAAAGCGGCTCCCCAAATTAAGAGAAAATATATGGTTGGTACATAGAAATGGTTGTAGAAGCAAAATGCAGTGGGGAAAAAAAACCAAACAGGTTTCTATGGGTCTGATGTGACTTAGTAAAAGCACACACACACATACGCAATTCCTGCAGATGACTAGACATTAACGAAGTTCTCAGAAGTCAAAGTATTCTTACACTAGTATGCTACAGCAGACTTTCACTAATCAGTCTATATCATTGGCAATAGTCATGATCCTACTTATAAGTTATGCCAAATGGAAGCCAGCTAAAAGAATATCTTTCAGTGGCAAAACATTTCCCAGAGCAGCTTTTATATATACACCACAACACGTGCATTCGAAATCCTTTGTCATGTACAATGCACTGGTCTACGAATATTGAAAAAAACTGAGAAAGAGTACAAGTGATTGCATGCAGGTTTGAGATGCTTTTGACAATCTCATCTCATTTTGAAAGAGAAATGTGAATTCAGAAAGAATTCAGATAGAATGTGTAGAACACAATTTGCAAACAAGGGTGTTTATTTGACTTCATATAAACTGAATGTGTTACTTCCCTTATCCATATAGCATAATGCTTCTGCTACCAAAAGATTCTTCAGGATGACAACTCCCTTTGGGAATTTTTCATTAAAATCCTTCCATCTAACCAACTTCCCCGAGAGATTTATTTTAACAATGTACATTTCTAGGGAAGAATACAGCAAGCTATGTTAAGTAAGTGATAACTACTGGCATCTCTACCTGCTTTGGTACTCAGCAAATTCTCTAACAATAGCAGCAGATGCATCTTTCACACAGCTAGAACATGACCAGAGGCCAGCTGCGCACAAATTAAGAAGCTGCACATCAGCTAAGCAGTGATCACTTGCAAGTTGGCGTGTATCTGTTCAGCATTTATAGGGCACTTACAGGAACAAAAACTAATGCTACTGCTCCGATTATGCAGCTACCAGTAAAAGAACAGGCTTCAGAGGTGTTAGAGACTACACCGACCTTGCCCTGGCTGCAATCCCAGCATCTGCCAGTTGACTTAAGCAAAGGAAGAATGAACAACAACAAAAACGAGACTTGACACAGTTACTCGGTGCTGCCAAAAAGTACAGAAGAAGCAACTGTAAATATATCAGAAACTCCATGTATCCAACACTGTAGTTGTAACATTTAATATCATCTTCCTTAAAATTAAGGAACAATGTGAATGCAATCACATGCAAACTAAGTCTAAATGGGCAAATGCATGTTTAAATAGAGAGTTGCTTAGAAGACAGAGTAAAAACTGTTATGACCAGAACCATTAACAAAAGCACCGGACAGACATTGGCATCAAGTGCCAACAGATTTGTTTTATACGAAAGGACGCACACACGTTGTAGCTGATATAACAGCTTCCCTGGGCATACCAAGCTGGCGTTGCTTACACAAGCTTGACACATGCCATCCAGAAACTAAACTCAGGATTTGCAAGACATGGGATGCGCAACTGGTCTCTTTTCAGATGGGAGGGTTTCAAGTTGACAGTAAAACTGCCCCAGCATCTATAAGAGAACACTCTTTTTCAACAGTGTACTAAATTCCCATTATACCCATAGCACTGTGGAAGTAGATGGAGCAATAGGCACAGTCTACGTAAAAATCAATGGTCATTTTAAGCCCTTCCAGTACATAACCTATTTACCTATCTCCACAAAACTTGTGAAGGTAATACAGTTGCCTCCACATATGACACAGACAGTTTAAACTCAAATAGTCCAACCTGAATAATTCTGGAGACATGATACTCAAGACATGAAGATATGTGGAAACTGGTAGAAATTCTCACATTCTACCTAAGAAGAATGTCGCAAGGACTTCTTTAGACAAATTAGGTTCCTCTTCGCTAGTTCCTCAACAGAACAAGCGAAGATTATCTGTGAATACTCTGTGAAGAAATATGCCTTGTCCTTTCAAGGACTGCCCTTGAAAATTCAAAAGAAAGATGGTAACAAAAAATCTGTAATTCTCCCTTGAAGATTTAAGATTTAGGATTATGTTCAGAATTATTTAAATGGAGCAGACATAAGGAAATAGCTATGTATGTTGTCTAAGGATTTTAATTTTGAACTATTTAATTATAAATTACTGTTATATGTTCATGCATTCATGAAGGTTTTAGATAACATTCATAAAAAAAGAAAGTGAGCGACTATAGAGTTTTTGGCACTCCACAGTTACATGAAAGGCAATTCTGACATGAAGGTATTAAACAGCAAAGGAAGAAAACCTCCAATAAAGAGGTTTTTCAGCTGCAGCTCATAACATGGCTCTCATTACATCATCTCACCTCATCTCTGCATTGGCTTTAAACTGCAAGTTCATTGCACAACTAGAGAGAAACATTGCAAACACATCTGTGGATGCTGCTGACAGATCCACCACCCTGGAGTCTCCGCAACACGCACAAGCAGCACTTCTCTTGCTCTGCCACATGTTCTCAATAACTGTTTCCTTAACATTTCTTGTACGCAACTCCACTAACCAGTCAGCCATCAAAGACCTGTTTTCTCATCAACACCATTCCGACAAGAGAGCTCATTGATAGACATTTTTCTTTTCCTATGTAATAAGGCATTTTTTGCTGTTTCCTGTGCTAGGCCTTCACTACATTCTTGTCAGATGTTTTTATTTTGATTGGCCATAATTACCGTGCCATCTAACATTGCCAGTTCCTTCACATATTATTTTTTTTTTTAAAGCTCTTTGTTTTAATTCCCAAAAATTAGATGATCTCTTATAAATCCTTCTCTGATGATAATCATAAAGTTCTACTTATATTAAATAATGTCCTTACAAAAACTTCCATGCTTTCTTGTCTCCCCTTAACCCCGATATAATCAACAGCCTTTGGTGTACAAGATTCATTTAGAGAAAGAAGTACTTGTGAAGCCTTTTCAAATGGATGTGAGTTATTTTGGTGCCTTCTTTAGTGCAGGTGAACGATTTATGAACCCTTCAGTCTCTGCGCAGTCCGTTCTTTAGCCAGCCAAGCACTACTTCATGTAAGCTTCGCTGTCCAGACCTCGCAGCACAGAAACAGGCAGACTGCCCCCAGCATTCAGACCAGATGGAGATCAAATCAACCCCTGATCCATGGTCTCTTGGAGGCCCATAGACTATTTCTAAGGAGTCCACTAAAGATGAATAAATGCATGCCTATTATCAGCAAGGTTCAATATCTGCTAAAATCATCAGCACCATCACAGGAGAATTTGGAGGGATCCACAACTAAGCCTGAAAATCACTCAAATTAAACTGAAAAACTTCAAGTGCTATCTGTAGGATTTCTTGTTATTATTTATGCTTATTCCACAGTTCGCAAATCACATAACAGGACCAAAAAAAAAAAAAAAAAAAATCACAGTGAGCCATGCTTAAGACCAGACAAAGACAGGCACCAGGAACCTGAGCACAGCTATGGACACAGCTTCATTATTCAAGGTCCCCACTGAAAAATCAGCCAGAGTTGAAGCAGTTTCTCTTTCCACTCTCCATCCTTTGCCCCCATTCTTCACCCCTAAACCTCCAGATGAGAGCTGCTTAAGTCAACACTGGCAACACTACCACTGAATCTGTATCTGTGGCCTCTTCCCAAGTCCGAACAAAGCATCCAAAACCATCTCCTAACAATTCAGCCACCTTAAGAGGCAGGAGGTGCCTGTGGTTTTGCCGGAAAACTTACTTGGGTGCCTAAGCTTTTCTTACTGCACAGACCAGAGATGGCCAACATCTTGCCTGAAGAGAGTAACAAGACACTGTTCTCCCACCTAGCCCATTGATGCCCATCAAGGAAACGTATCCAAACTCCTTCAGTCTCCTCTAAGCACACTGTAAGCAGGAAGGTTAATAGAAAACACTGCCATTCCCTTCCAAATCATGGTGGGGAGATGCTTCTTTCTTACAGACTAGCTTCTTTGGGACTGCTCATGCCAAAGGAATAGACTTCCCTGGACTGTTTAGCTTTCTCTTTTTTCTTTTCTAAAATCAAAGCAGTATCAACATCAGGAACTGTCTTGGGAGCTGTGAACACAATCTTGGATGTTCAGTGGTCCCACTTCCAAATGATTGTGTCAGTTCATGACAAGGGCACCTTTCCAGCAGATGGGAGGTGGGGGTTTGAAGCAGCGCAATGAGCTGCATGCAGGTCTCCCGCTTCCCAGGTAAGTGCTCCCGGCCAGTAGATTGTTACCTGACAGCTGGGTAGCAGCAATCCATTTTTCAAAGAGAACTGTAAACTGTTTTTTCAGGCCCAGTTTTCAAAGTCTCCATGCCAGAAGGACAACTGGGCACACACATTCAAAGTGAGGTTCCAGCTTCTGAAACTCAAGTTCCTGCTGGCACTTGGCACTAAAGGTGGTGAATTTATCCACTCCCACATCCAGCGGAGGGAATCCCGCAGCATCTCCCTCACAAGCATTTTCCAGATGGCTGCTGTGGCCATCACACTCTTTGCTGGCTGTGGTGAGTCACTTTCTTCAGTGCTTAGCTCTCCTCCATTTGTTCCATATAGCATGTAAACATTGCGGATTCTTGGTCTGGAGCCAGGTATTTAACCTGCAGCACCGTGAAACTGTTTATTCATGTCCATGTTTCACTCACATGCTTTATTGTTGGACTAGATAATCTTTAAAAGTACCTTCCAACCCAAACCATTCTATGATTCAGTGTAGAAGGAAACCAATGTAAACCCTAAAACTCCTCACCATCTGTCTTACTGCTCTGTTCTGGCCTCCAGGACACCCTATGGACTTCCTAAGCAATCTTCTGATACAGTTTTGAGGAAGCAGCATCCAAACAGTCACAGCAGCTAAGGATCCTTGGACCCTAATAAACAAGTAAGAGACTGGTCCAGTGATAAAGAACTCGAGCAGACCAACTTCCATTCTCTTCTTGCCTACAGACATCTTATACAACTATAGGAAAATCACCCAGGACTAGATTTTTCTGAAGAGGCACTTACATGGATGAGATGAGACCTTGTTGGATTTTCAAAACTACCTCTCTCTAAAGCTTCAGGCTCCTAGTAGGTTGTTTTTCTCTTAAGAGTTTACCTAGCTCTTAAAATCCAGCCATACTCCCTTGCAGTTTTCAGTTCCAAATATACAAAATGGAGCACTTTCAGCACAGAAGTTGGCAGAAGCACTAACAAAGCCTTCGAAACATTTTTAAATGTTCTCTCCCTTGTACAGATGTTTGCATGGCTAAAAACATCAAAAGGCTTTAAGCCTTCTACTGACATATCAAACCTTCTTGAAGGGTCCTAATCCCATGGCCCACAAGCAGGATGGTCTGTGGCTCATGTGCAAACCAGAAGGAAGCACTCAAATTTTAAGAAGCTGTCAGCTAGTTATCGACCAGTAATCCAAAGGGCTTTGCCTACAAATGATGCCTTACGAGCCCAGTCTGTGCCTCTTTCAGTAGACTACCTTTCCCAAAATACATCCTAATGCTCCTCTCATCAAGGGAAATGAAAATAGCGAGACCCTGACCACACAGCCTTATGGGAAATGTGGTTCAGCTGTGAAGTCCAGCCAGCAGTGAAATGCAATGCAAAGCACAAACTACACTCCCCAGGAGACACCATGAGAATATTTTTGGCTAAAATCTCCTGGTTTTCAGCCAAAATATTTTGACAAAAGAACTAAACTACCCCAGAAAACTGACACTTTTCTTGAAAAAGCTACTTTGCCAAAAGCCTTCTTGCTTCAAAAGGATTCTGGCTCAAGAGTTTTTGGACAGCCAAAAAGATGACTAAATAACAGCTTTAGAAACAGTGTAAAATCACTCAGAAATAATCAGAAAAAATAGCCTTCAACATAAGGTACGATTTATAAATTACACAGTAGATTGCTGCTGCTTCCACAGTACAATTCTCTGCTGACTCTAGGACTACGCCATGTTTAAAATGCAATTTTGACTACGAATTTAAGTTACATATTCTCTTTCATGTATTAATTTAAACAGTAATTTCATTTTAACAGATACATCTAGGAATCTTCTGAAAGACAGTCCAAACATTTTTAAAAGGAATACTCAACTTGAAGTCTTATTTCTTGTCTACAACATCTGCATACCTTATTTATGCTGCATCAGTAACATAATAAAATTTTAGGGATATGTCTAAGGAGTTGTCACAGATTAAAAGATCCTAATATCATTGTTATACGAGACCTTTAAATCAGTGTTTGTTTTATTTACTCTGATCGCTATAACGCCTTAAACATTCATGATCATGTAAACGGTCATATAGCTATGAAATACAAGAGATCTCAGCTACAGAGAGGGAAATGTAGGACAATAGTTTTTACATTTGCTACATTTTTAAAATCTTTCAATACCCAAGGATCAAAGTTGTATTTCCAGTCCAGAGGCTCTTTCCGTTTCATTGTATGGCAAGTGAAGTTGGATATTTCAGTTCTCCACAGTGATTTGATTTTGCTAGAAAACAATCCCCCTCCTAAATTTCACTGCCTATATTGAGCACATATGTATGTATGCACAGAGGTCAGAATGGAAAGTTGCAAGTCCCTTTATGAATCCTGTTCTTCATACCTCATGACTAAAAAGCAGGCATGTGGCCTTCTGGTTACTGAAGTGCAGCTTACTTTCATATTCCAGCTCATTTAGACCAAGATTTTATAACTTTACACATCCTTAAATTTCATGAAGGATTCCTGTATACTACTACTTCCAACTTGCTTTGGTTTTCACTGAGTTTGCTCTTAATTATTCAGTGGTGTAATTCCAGCCCTTACTGGATCTTCTGTCATCTGCTTCACTTCTGCAATGTCAAGTCTTCATTCCCTGCTTTGCAGCTATATTAAAAGCTCACTTTTTAAAGTAGAAAACAGCCAGCCACTTAGGAATAAAAGTAGAAGGGATGGAGAAAAGCACTTAGCATTTCCAAAATTGAACTGGTATTACAATGGGAATTACAACCCATTAATGAACTGCAGTAAGTTTCCATTGTAGGAAAAGTTAAAATTCATATACTGTTTTGTCCTTCCCTGCTCAAAGGAAGGCGAGCTCTTCCAATGGCATTTGTACATTCTAAACACAACCCCCCCACACTAAACAGGAATTCAGTGATCTGACCCACAGGGGTGCTTCTCAACAGAAAGGCCCAACGTTATCTGATAGAATCGAGCAAGCTCTTATTTCCCTTACCTTCCCCTACTATGTGGGGATTGTCAATCATATTCTGCCACTTACAAGGCAGCCCCCTAACAAACACCCAGGCTTTTTCCTCTACGTGCTTCTAAAGAGTGAAAGTTTAAAAGTCTCTTACCTTACGGTTGCTGAGAAAATGGAAACTGCTTAACGCTCTGTGCCTGCAGGGACACTGCACAGATGAACCTCATTGCTGCTGTTTACAGAAGTCTGACAGTTTTTAATTTGAAAAGAGGTTGTCTTTTGCTTTTCGACAGTTCAACAAATCAGACAAAACAGTTGCAAGTGTTATCTGTAAACAGCTTCCTGTTTGAAATAGATCAGCTGTCCTGCAGGACAATAATTAGGAAAGAAGTGTGGGAAAGCTGAAGAGGTCCATGATGTAAGCTTTTTATTTTGGGAATGTACTTTTTTGGGAATGCACTCTTACTCTCCCCTCCTCCTCTCTAGCAGAGAACCCCTTTTTAACCATTTACATCTATTCAGCTCTAAGCCACGCATGCACAGTGCCTCAGCACACCACTTTTCTTGCTTTCCTTCAGCGGATATAAAAACACACGAAATGCAGCACCGAATACAAGCATCTTATGTGGATAATTAACACACTCTCCCCTTACAGAAATTCTCTCCATTCTTGCAATTGGCTATAACATTCTTGACTTGTTGAGTAAAACATAGAACTATTTCAGAGCTGAGTCTCAACACTCCACAATAAAGTAAATGCTAAGTTATCCACATGGAAGGCTTCTTCATGAAATTTTGGGGTTTGTTTTTTTGTTTTGTTTTTTTTTTTTAACACCTTTTGATACCACTGTCTGTTGTCAATGGGAAGGAAAAAAAGGAGAGAGAAATCCTTCACTATAGCTTCCAAAAAGTTGTACAATTCCGGTTTTCATCTTAAACAGCTAGACTAGTTTGAGCCCTGGGTAAACCGCAGTACTCCACATACATTTGGGCAGGAAAAAAAATGGGGCCAGCTGATTGTGGGAAGTGGGATTTTGAGAACACCTCCCTCTCTTTGTTACAGTGGTTTATACTTCAACGGGTGTTACTGGCTTCACTCTCAACTTCCAGGGCAAATAGAGTACCGCTTATGACTATACCAATCAATACCTTCTAATGAATAGCTGGTATATTTGTAAGGCTGTAGCTCTGATAAGCTTCTTCAACAAAAAAGGCTCGCAAACCATCTGCCCCCTCCCTGTGCTCGTGCCACTGTTCCCCCCCTCCCAGTTTCTCCAGGTGGGGTTTGAAGGGTTGTGCTGTAAGCAAGCACCCTGCAGGACGGGAGCCTGGGTAATTCCCAGTATGTGACCTCTTACAGGTGGTAGCTAGGGCAGTAGCAGGAGGTTCCCTTTCCATCTTCCACAGTCCCAAGACCAGAAAAGTATCAGAATGCCAAAAAGGTTTTAGACTGAGGGACTAGAGAAAGATGTAATAGGATCACGTGTCTGTGTTTACTTCTCTACCAACCTTCTGATCCGCTCTTGTGGGAGGTGTAGGTCCATTCCATCGAGGATTTCATGCTGCAGTGGGGGGTGCAATACAAGCTGATGACACACAGTACTGATGCACTCTTTTCCTGCTCTGCTCACATGTTGTATCCTCTCTCCCAGCAAACCTCTCCCGTGCCCTGGGGTGTGCAACCTCCTTCCCCACCACAGCTCCTGCTTCGCCAGCCCACAGCACCTCACTCACTGAGCAGCTTTGCTGGAGAAGATGACAAAAACATGTACTGCAGATACCACAGCACTGCGGAAGTACTGGTGCCTCATACTCAGCACTCACTGTGGGCTACCTTCATAAAAGGCAGACCTCTCCTAAACCACCTTGTTTCCACGTTGGGCTGAAACCTAGCTACCTAGGAAATGGCCTCAAGTTGTGCCAGGGGAGGTTTGGATTGGACATGAGGAAAAATGTCTTTACTGAAAGAGTGGTTAAACATTGGAAGAGGCTGCCCAGGGAAGTGGTTGAGTCACCATCCCTGGAAGTATTTAGAAGACGTGTAGATGGGGCGCTTGGGACATGGTTTAGTGGGCATGGTGGTGTTGGGTTGACGGTTGGACTCGATCTTAGAGGTGTCTTCCAACCTTAATGATTCTATGATTCTATACCCTCCTCCACCGCTATCAACTTTGGTATTTTAACACACACCAAATGGTCATGAAAAGAACTGATGATCACTTCCAGATTACATCAGTAAAGAAAGGACAAAGTAGTAGAACATGGACATAACTGTGTAAGGACCACACAACTCAAATTTGAAAGTTCAGTTTTATGTGTACAAGCCCCGTTAGTTCAGTGGGAGCAGAAGACAATTTGCAGGATTGGGCCCTTGCAGCACTCTGTTGGCAGCAACTTGCCAAGAGAAATGTTTGAAGTAAAGAATGCAGCAAAGTGACTGCAGTCCAAGCCTTTGAAGATCATATTACGATGGCAAAGGCAACGTCCATTTACATACATATCTACTCTCCCTGTAAACACAGGCAAATAACTCTGAGGCCAGAAACAGAATGCAAGGGAGATACAGAGCTATTTCAGGGAAAGTTAGTAGAAAAGGTAGGATTAAGTACTGGGGAAGCAGAAGTGAAAAATAAACATAAATGACCAGAGTTCAAAAGGAAAGGGCAAACGCTAAGTGTTTTCTCTACGAAAGGGGAAAATAAGCAAGTACATGGTTCTCTTTCACCTGAGAGAAAAGGGCACAGTCCCCTTACAGAACGACATAAGCATCCTTCGCCCACCTAGAAAGCCGACTGGAAGCTGTGTAGCCACATTGGTGCACCATTTAAACTGGGCTGCTATGGGCAAACCGGGGTACTGGATGCAGTTTTTCATTATGTTAATATGCCTGCCCAAAAAACTGTAGCAGTTCAAGAGCTGATTCACAAGTTTTTTCAGCCACCCTTGCTGGATGGAGAGGGACAGCCTTCAGCAGCTAGGGTATACAGCAAGACACACCAGCTAGATCAGCGACTTCAGCTTGACGCACAACCCAGCATTCACCCAGACTTTAAGTTCAGGTTAAACACCACGTTAACACAACTATAGGTAGAAGAAGTGGATTGAAACACAGTTCAAAAACCAACCAAAAGCATGTAGACAAAAGCAAATTGGTTGTAAAAAGACAAGAACAAGATTTCTAACAGAAAACAGGAAAAATGTATAAATACATTTTAGGAGCCTTCAGGCAAATTCTTCTACTCTTTCCACAGTCAGTTGGCATTATCTCTGTGTCTGTAAGAGGATTAAACATAATACCTATTTAAAAACACAATGGCTATTTTAAAATGTTGTTGTTATGAAAAGATGACAAGGCCCTAATTCTCCCCTCTGTTTGGCAAAACATCCAATAGTATCAGCAACATTCCTGATCAGATTTTCCCAGGGGATGAAAATTGCCAATACCCAAACTCCTTAATAAATCAGTATCTGGGCTCAATTGCTGGAGCTCAGCTTATCGCAGGCTGTCACAAATGCTGTTCCGGTTCTTGGAAGTAAGGGCTGCCTCGCTAACCAGCCCTTAGTAAGCCTCCCAAGGCAAACTCCCCAAAGAGGCAAGGAGATGCAACAGATCCACGACTCCTCCATGGTACAGATCTGCACACCGTGTACACCCCCTCCTCTGCTCCCAAGACAACGTAATGACATGTCCGCTTCCTTTCAGCTTCACCTAACAGTAATTGTTTAGCCAAGAAAATAGGAAACAACTTTACTAAACATCAAGATACACCTGGGAAAAAACAGTCTGTATAGCTGCCCCTGTGAAGATACCCATCTGAACCTCATTTCCTTAGCGCAGCCCCAGAGGACAGAGAGCACCGCTGTACCTCTATGGGCAGGGAGACACCAGAAGCTATCCTTACCATCTCTTCTGTGCAATACACAAGATGTATGGTGGGAAAGGTCAGTGCAGAAACAGCAACGCAGGTTTAACTTTGTTTGCAGCTGTGTAAAATCTGGCCTTCAGCTTCATTAGCGGTGTTGCACTAAGCTTTTTTGCATAAAATTTCTAAGCAGCATTCACTGCAGCAGTAGCAAGGAAACTGCTTTTTCTGTTACTCCCCATCTCTAAAATTGGAATAGTCTCTTCAGTGCCTGGCTTTAATTCTATCTTCACTGCTCCAGGGGCAGATCAAAACTGAGCCAGGCATGTCAGCACAATATCCAATAATGAAAAACATTAGCTATTAATCATTTAGCAACACCTAACAGCAACTGCTTGTTGCTAAGCTTAAGAATGACCTTCCTGAAAAGAAGAAAGAGTAACAGTAACTGGAGGGTAGAGGAGGGGATACCTGAACTTGCAGACTGTAACAAATCCAACAAACTTCCTCCTCTTGATCACAAGACATAAATAAGATCCTTTACATGTAGCTCTCTGTAGGGAACAGAGCACTACTACAAAGAGATGCTCATGTCACTTCTTTCTCTTGCTCTCAGCAGAACACAGGTTTTTCACACGAGCACTCTTAAGGCAGGCAGTGAGGCACAGCAAAGCCACTTCGTTATGAAGGGGTCAACCGTTCACGCTGATCAATGCTGCCGTCAGGCCCATATGGAGGACAGGAAAATTCACGCTCCCCCAACCTAACAAGAAGACTTCTTTTATGAGACTTCACAACTTTCTGTAATCAGTATCTTTTTTTCTGTCATTCTGATACACCTCTAGAGACCTAGAAAGCACATCCCACAGAGGAAAACGTCTAGCTTTTTGGCATTGCTCTGGCTTTTAGATATGACAGAGAATCGAACTCGGGCCTCCCACTTCGAAAATTTAGGAAAAACAAAGGCATAGGAAATAGATTATTGCAGTCCACAATGCAGGAGTGATAGGATTTCCTTTTAACACTGCTTGGTGTGAGGATCACTACATTAAAACTTGCCAGATGCTCCCACTTACACTCAAGAGGGGCTAATCAGATGAAGTTATCATGCATCAAATTATCATATTCATACAAGATAGGTCAAGCACTTACCACTCAAAACTTCAAGCAAGTTCTGCCACACTAGAGTTGTGACACATCTACACACCTTTTCAAAGGGAAATCAACAGGGAGCAGCCTTCCTCACAGACAAAAACATTTGACAACATTTGTGAAAGGATTCATATGGAATAAACAATGAAACCTCCAGCATCAGGTGCAAGTCTCAAGAGCACCTAACAGATGTAAAGCCCTTGCTTCTCATTTTGGGCTACTACAAGAAAGAATCGGCCTTTTTATGCTCTTCAGTATGTGGCCGCCTCTTCACATGGACACTACCCACGTACTACTGCTGCACAGGGTCTTGGTACAGAATGCCCCATTGCTTTTTGCACAGACCAGCTGATAAACTCCTGAGGAATCATGCATTCAGAGTTCAAGTGCACCAGCACATCAAAGGTATAGGAAAAGTCTAGCATCATCTCATATGGAGTCTGTTTAGGTTAAGGTAACATTTGACACCAGTATTCCTGCAGCCTCATTAGCACTTGACCAGATGGCATCAACTGACTTTCCAGATTGCAGGCATTCACTTGATATCCTTGTCGAGGGACAGAGGGAGTTGTTTGACTGTATCACTAACACACAAGGGAGTCTGAATAAAGGTAAACCAAGACTAAAGTCTTTTGCAAAGACCAGCCTGGTATTTTTATGCCACAAAAATCCACCTTTACTTGCAGCTTAGTTGATGTAAGAACCATAAATGGCTTTGACAGCATTATCCTTTCACTCAAAAGAATTTGCTTATGGGGTCATCATGGGCCTTTGCATTTCATACAGTTCAAAGGGCTTGCAACAAGAGCCAAGAAAAATCTATAGCCAGCTGGCAATGCCTGAGAACATCTGCAGTCTTTACATTCAGCTTACTAGATTTCTCCTCCCCCGCTTACCCCCTCCCAGTGCTTCAAAACTAGAAACACTACTGACATTTTTATTACTATGAAGAGATCAAACCTGAGTTACATTTCACCATGAAACAGGAAATGCTGTCTACTGAAGCCTGCTGTCTGAGCATCACCTCTTCTTGCAGATGTTACACAGCCCCAGCAGACTCACCAGCCTCTAACTAAAGGCAATTAACAGCTGGTAAGTCTCCAAATATCCCCCAGACTGCTTCTTCAAACCCACACCAGCAAATATCTATTTGCACAGGCTACCATCTGCGATTGTTGTAGCGGGAAAGCTTAGTAACATGTCTGACCTGAGACTAGAATTATTTGGGGGGGGGGGGGTGGGGGGGGTGGGAGGGGATGTTTCCAACCTAAGAAATACCCATTTTAACAATGAAAACAAATTCTAAAGTTCTGGCACTCCTTCTGCTGTAAGATCTTTTGCAATTACTCTCCGCGCAAGCAGCCAGGATTTGGGGTTATTATATACCTACAACTCCCCTCATCTAATTCTAAGGGAAGTTGATGAATTCACTTCTGCTGAATCATTCAAGATGAACAATAAATAGTTGAGGAATAAGTAAGGAATAAAGTTATACTCCAGAGACAGAAGTTTGAAAAGGCGAGAGAAAAAGACCTTAAGGTAAGACAGCTTTGTCAAAGATACAGCCCTCTTTTTTGTGCAAACATTCAAGCCTTGTCAGTAAGTAGCAGGAAATTAACTACTAATTGCAACAGGGCACATGTCTTCCTTGTTCTCTTTGCATTGTCTGCACCACAAGTAACAGAATACGGCTATCTGTCCTGCCCTACTAAACAGAAGTTATGGCATGACTTAAAAACCTTCACTTTTTCAATGAAAAAGCAATGCAGAACTTGTTTTAAACCTTTTAGTTATTCATGACTGAGGAGAGGTATCAAATGGGAAGCAACCAAAACCAGAGTAAATGGGAAAAAGGAAGTAAAGGTACAAAGACCTTCAGTAAGTGGCACTTGTCCTCCATCTACTCTCAGGTAGGAAGATGCAAGTTATTAAGAGCTCCTGGTACACAGGCTGTTACCTACTTAGCTCTGCACCTAATAGGCTGTCTCCATAATTAGGTGACTTTTACTGTATTAAGCACTTACTCCCAAGTAACAGAATAGCCTGTTCAGTACAGTGAAGTACTAAATTCATATAAATTGCTCAGAACATTTATATGCTCAACTCCATGCTCGCCCCTGAGCTGGAAAAAATGTTACTTGCTGAATGTGTTTCTAAACATAGATAGGGAAGTCAAAAATGTAGTGTTTTCAGGACACTATCATGCAGCCTTCAGCTGCTGTGATACAGCTAGTCCTTCCCCACCTCTCCCTGTATAGCCAAGCGTGTACTGAACTATGTTAAAACACCATCTAAAAAAAAACCCCAAACATTCCAGCAGTCATTGCTTCACCCTGGCCTATCTATCCCTGCCTTCAGCTATTAGCCATGAGAAAGGTTACCTCAACACTGATATACAGACATACATACTGCTAATACATGGAGATACAAAAATCCATGATTTCTGAAAGCAAGATCAATACCTAAAAAAACTGTAGTTTGTGTCCAGCAAGTTAGTCAAGCACTCAGAAGTGAAAATGTCTCCCCATTTCATTCTGATGAAGGTGAGAAGCTGCAGGACCTGCTTTTAGGTAAGGACTGGTATGTCATTTTGCCACTTAAAGAGCAAGAAAATTACCTCAAATTCAAACTACACCTCCTCAAACCTATTTCCCAAAAATTGAAACCCCCTTTTCAGGCGTCATTGCTCTATGTTTCAGAGGTCACACCACCTGCTATATAGACTTCTTCCAGTGTCAGGAACATGTAGGTCTCCAGCTGGTATTCTTGCGTGCAAAACTCGGGAGTTCCACTGCTCTACAGTAACTCTCCACATTCTCCCCAAACGGTGAGTCTCAACGTACTTCAGTTTATTTTTCAATGCAAATTCTTTTTGCAGACTCTGGATTCTTTTGTCCAGAGTTGTGTTGTGACAGTGCCAAGAACAACCTAAGAGGGATACCTCTAAAACGTTGGTGACTTAATACTTTGATACACAAATGTCACTCATCCAGACAGTAGAGAAGTCCCATAAACCAATTCAACCCCATCTATCTTTATGGAATTCAAAATTTAAATGAAATTACTCTGTTATATGAACAGTTATTTATTCAGCCATTTTTTGCACTTTACAGCTGGAATTCTGGAAATTCAAACACCACATCCTTGCCTGTGAGCTTCTTGTAGACACCAGAAAATGTTTCCACCTGTGAAGACAAACAATCTTGTTTATACATGTGTGTAAGGAAGTAAAATCTGTCTTAGCATACTTTAGGTACTACACTATTTCCCACTGCATCTTCACTCTGAAGTGAACTCTGAGGCTGACTATTTTCTTCTAGATTGAGGTAGCTGAGCATTTACACAGAAGACGTTTTCTGGAGAATATTTCGATCCTCTTTGATTTGCAACCATAGGAGACCCAGAGAGCTGAGTGGTCCTAAACATGTCCCCACAGAAAAAAAACTAAGCAAAGTGATGGGGGACTTCAGGCAGTACCAAGCACATCTGTTTAAGGTCAAAACTAAGTGCTTCACTTCAAACAAACAAAAAAAAAACACCCAAAAAACCCAAGCAAACAAAAAAACCCCAACAAAACACTGTCTGTTCCCACGAGGGAACCAATATAGCTACTTTACAATCCAGGGGTTTTGGCAAGTTGAGCTAGAGCTTTAGTTCAAAACTGCCTTGCCTTATCTTCAGCATCTTACTCCAGATACAAACAGAAGCATCTCCATTGCCACAAGCCAAAAGGCAGCCTTTTGCTATATCACATAAGCAGCCTCTTAGCTATATCAGAATGCCACCCCTTCCTGCACGAGAGAGTAAAGTTTTTTCGGTTACCTTGTGTTCAACATTGTTCTGTTGTGCTTTGTCCAAATGGACTTTTATGAGCCTGCTGCCGTCCAGTTTTACACGGATTCTCTTGCCCACGATTTCACTTGGGAAGACCAGGTCTTCAAGAATGGCATCATGCACTGCAGTAAGTGTACGGCTGAAATGCCACATTTGTATCATTAGAACACGTCCTCTTGCCAAATTTTCCAGTTTGCCAAGGCTTAAACCTTCCGCAGCACGCTTTAGCTGAAAATTCAGTGGCGTTTTGTTTTGATGCTGCAGTGTGACAACACCACACTTTTTCACAGATCATGCAAAAATAAAAGCTAAGTGCTACACTGAGTGCAGAAACTTAATGACTGCATGAGGGGAAAAAGTCAGTAGCCAGGTTTCTGACCTTTTAGATTACATGTTGCTTTGCAGCAACAGCCCTGAAACGTTCTTTTATTTCTACATATTTAAGGAAGATTTTATTTAAATCAGAACCAAGTTGTCCCATCTGCAATTTTGCAAGAGACACTCACTGGAAGAGTTTAAGTGTGCAAGTATCTTCAACTACACAGAGTGTTCATAGGAGACCCAGTTTTGAAAACACTGGTTTCTTCATCTGTCTAAACCCAAGCAGCTTAAAACACCAATGTATTACAGGAAAAGTCTAGCTGGTAAGTTTAGTCCATGCTTAGAAGACCGTTTAATGTTTACATTTGTGTTCCTGAACTGTCCAGAAGTGAGCCAAAATGACAAAAACTAATCCAGGTTATTTTGTGTGTAAGTCTAGATGACTAGTAAGGTTTCCAGCTTCCCCATCTGCAGTTTCAAGGCAGTATCACTACTAACTAAGATCTGTGTCTACAGCAGCATTTCAAACTTGCAAAGATTGGGATAGCTAAGGGAGACAAACATCAATCGCACTTCTCTGCTTTGCAATATACGTATCACAGTTTTACACTACTACCCTGATATAGTCTCAGGCTGAGAAGGGACAGTCCTGCACGCTCTCCTTTTCCCTCCTGCTGAATGTGGCAGCATGCTAATCACATACACAGATACCAACTTCTTTAGCCACTGTGCAATACTAGTTTTAATATAACACAGACAAGAGTCCTCCAAAGGCAGGACTGCAGTTAGATGAGTACTATGAAACTGCACTTTTAAAATCCATGCCTGAAGATTTCAAAATATAGTAATAGATATGACACAGGTATAATACTGGGGCTGGGAGAAGTTACAGGAACATGCCACATGTCATAAAGAGGACAAATTTTTAAGACATGGACTACATAATGATATAGTAAGATAGAGAACAGTATAGAAGAGGCACTGACATCCACATAGACATATTAGTGAAGAGACTAGATGAGAGCAGGAAGGCTATTTAACACAAATGACTATACTACTGCTGTTAAATTCATACCCAGCAGGACTACTCATACCTACACCCCTCCTCAGCCACTCTCTCCCTCATTGCATCCCTTCAGTGTGCCAGCCCTGCCTTCTGTACAGTCTAACATGTGATGTGGCTCTTCCTACAGCTTAAAAAAAAATTCTTGTCAGCACACGATGGTAACAGAGACAGCAAGTTGGGATTTCTTAAGCCAGTACTGCTGGCTAAAAATTGGCTACAGCTCTAGCTGGAAATACAGATAGAGTTCTAAGAAATGCAACACAGTGCCCAAAGATGAGCTTTTTACTGCGCCCTTTAGCAGTCAAATGGAAGATGCTATTTCAAGCAATAAGAGAAAGGACAAGACCACCTAATCACTTGAATGACTTCTCAAAAACTGAACTAAACATTACTTGACTAAACTACCAAGTTACAAAAGAAGGCTGTCATATTGAATCAATATTATTTACTTACCTCCTCGGACGCTTTTGCTTGTTTTTTGTGCGGCTTTTTCTTGTTGGCTTGGGCAGAATCCTTCTCTGTTAAGGAAAGCAGGGGGGCGGGGGGAAGGCATTTCTCAGTATCTAGTGTTTACAATCAACTTAAAAAACCACACATATGCACTTTTTTTTTTTTAACTAGAAACAAATGCATGAAACACTGAAAAGGGAGACTTAAGTGTGCCCAAAGCTACACCAGCATTAGAACCTGGTATTACTTGCAGAAGCTGAAGTACTGGTATTGCTTTATTTCTTATCTACTGATGCTGCGTTCAGGGCACGGAAATAAAGGATTTGTATTTCACCCCCCTCCCCCATGCATACAACCAGGGTAGCTTACTATGTCATATTAGCAATCCGAACACACTTCTTTGGGAACAGAAATCTTAAAGAATTTTACAATTTCTTAGATTGAGCTTACTACTCTGCTTCACACCAGAGGCTCTCAGTCTCACAGCTAGGTGACATCTGAGATCAAAACACTAGTTTGAATAATGAGATGTATTACACAGTCCAGATCAGACCCTGGCTTAAATGTAATCTGTTCCAAAAGCAGCATCAACAGGCATTTATACAAGCTTAGATCACTAAAACTTATTTTCTACTTCCCTATCCGCAAGCGTAGATGTTTTAAAACATGGAGTTTTAGATGCAGTTGTAGCCACATGCAGTATTTTCTACCAACACATCACAGCTTCTCCATGACTGTATTCATGATGGGGTTACTGTAATCCAAACTGGATATTCAAAAGCAACATTTCACCTACAGCAGAAGAACTGCACACATTCCCTTCTAAAATGTGGATTACTAAACTGGCAGGGAATTCTCAAGCCCTTAGTTTAAGTGAGCCAGAGACACTTCATTAAAAAGTCTTCTTGGCCACGTAAAGATCCAGGGTAAGGTGCCCTGGCTCTTAAAATTATGTTACAAAGATTTTTTCCTAAGAGCTTCAGTCTAACAACTAACTGTCCACTGCAGACAGATCTCCAGAGTTTGTCCACGCCTTAGTACTGCCCAGAGAGCCCTCTATCACCTTTTCATGATTTAGCTCCTTCCATAAATTCAGAACTTCAGTCAGGTTTTTTCTCCTCTCCTATTGACTTGAATCTTAAGTGCTTAGATTATGTCAGTGTAGTAAAGCTCCTATTAATATTTGCACCCTTTAACTTTCAAGCTTTGCTTCTCAAACTTCTGAAGGAGAAAGACACCAGAACAAGAAAGTTATATCCTCCAAAAAGCTTCACATCTCACCAAGTTTACATAGCCTTGGCTGCTAGGTGAAATCATTTTAGCTTACATCCACAGACGGACAGTCATTACATTTGCTGCTGGTACAAAAATACACATTCTATCATTGTTACCTTGAAAGGACAAGACAAGACGGGTAGTAGCACTGGACAGGTTATCCAGAGAGGCTGCGGAATCTCCATCCTTGGATGTTTTCAAAACTCAGCTAGACAAAACCATGGCTGACCTGAGCTAATGTTGGCAATAGTCCCACTTCATGCGCAAGACTGGACTAGACGACCTCCAAGGATCCCTTCAAATCAACATTTTTATGATTTTAAGTGTTTTACCTGAGCAATGAACACCACATGCTTTCCACTGAATTTCTTCTCCAGCTCACGAACTAGCCGCACCTGAATCTTCTGGAAAGATTTCAGCTGAGGAACTGGTACGAAGATAATTATGGCTTTTCTGCCACCACCCACTTCAATTTCCTGAAACAGAAGTAGAAAGTAAGCATTATCTAGGGGTTGAGAAGCAATGTTTGGTTTGATTGTGAATCCTCTGAACACAGATATTTGTTAGTCTTGCTTACAATTTGGAGGTGGGGGGGAGGGGAAGAGCAGAGAGCAATACCTGTTTTAATCCATTTAAGAGCAAGCATTAAACAGAAAAACCTCTGTCAAAGCACTTGTTCTGCTGTAAAGGAGTGATTAGGCAATCAATCCCACCACTCCTTTCAGAGTCACATCCTCTGAATAGCAAAGCTCATTCTTTCTGCAGGATAGGACTCAGATGCTAAAATCCTAACTATACTGCCTGCTTATCATCACATCTGCAGTGGTACTTACATGCTGATACAAAGTTTCAAGAATTTCTAATGCAGACTCTAGACAAAGTTTACAGTAATAAATCTCTTATTTTTGAGCTACTACTTCATGGAAGTCACCTTCTGTCCACCACTTGCCAAGGCCTGCATCACTACTCAAACAAAACATTCCCTTCCCCTCCAAATGCCAGCAGGTTTACATCACACCACCATGAATTACTTTTGCCCTGCTTTGTTTCTCCAACAGTTGATCAAAACCAAAGAAGTGTGTATAGGCTTTCAAGGCTCTTCTCCCATGAACCTAACTGCAGGCACATTCTCATTCTCCAACAGAACAGAAAACTGAATTGTTTTTCACCAGCTACATTTCCACATGAGCTAACTCAGATGCCCACAGGAGACTTCTCACAAATAAAACTAAGTAGCTAAGTAAACAACAAAGACATTTGTAAAAATTCCTCATTGAGGACAGTACGCATTGCTGTACTGCAGCAGCAAAGCAGGTCTTCTGAAGGCCCCTGAACTCATATATCAAGCTGACTTCTGCATTCCAAGATTCTTTACCTTAACTCTAAGCAGTCATGCATCTGTGCCTGGGTGCATATTAGTGGGCCTGGGCAAGAAGCAAAAAGCTACCTACTTAAGTTTTTGGTTACAGCAACCAGCTCCAGAAGTTCCATCCAGTCTCCAAGGCTGACAACTCTAAAACTAATTTTCTTCCTCTTTTTCCACAAATTTTCTTCTTCCTTTTCTTCCTTAAGGTTTCATTTGCTAAAATTTACACACAGGCTAACCTACGTGATCAAGTCAGTCTATTACCTCGATCCACCTCCTATTTATTACTTGGTACATAAAAGAGGGTTTACAACAAACTGATTTTACAAGGAGTATTACAGTTTACATTCCTGACAAAGAATCTGCAGTGCCTACATTGCCAGCCAATATTCACATACATACAAAGTCAGTTTCAGATCTCAAGCCCAGTTTGCAGAGACAGAAAGTAAAACTACCATTTTTAAACGTTTGTTTAAAACACCAAAATGCCATTTGAGTTTTTACAATGACTTTTCAGATCAGTTCCTAAAAAAATAACTATTACAAAATCCTATGTGTTAGCAGCAAATACCAGAAGATAAACCACAACAGCATCTAGGAAAACAATCACAGGCCATAAGAAACAGCTGAAGACGCCATTCAACTAGAACGTTAACATTCGCAAAAATTAAACACACACAGAGCAAGTCACCAAGCAATTCTCTGTGGAGAAGGTCTAGCCTACCTTAGCTGCTGTGATATTCAACTCCCGCAGCTGAGCCTTTAAGTCAGAGTTCATTTCCAACTCCAGCAGAGCCTAGGAAAGTGAAGTTACAGAATAATCCATTACATACAGTTCAATTCATAAGAACCCTCGAGATCAAAGTCTGTCCACAGTGCCAGAGAGCAGCTATATACTTACTACCACAGTCGATATCAAAGATTTAACTTCCTGCAAGTCACACTGACAGATGCAACAAATTCAACTGGCGGGAACACAGGCTGACTGCCCCAGTTCCTAAGTAAAACTAGGAAAAAGTATGTATCTAGATAGCATCACCCTCGAAGTTTAAGCTCTAGACAGCCGTCACAACACTGTCTCCATAACTTGCAGTCAGTTACCAGAGAGCAGAAGCTAAAAGACACGTACCTGGGATATACCAGACTCGAACTCATCTGGCTTCTCGCCATTAGGCTTCACAATCTTTGCACTAGAGCTGAACATGGCCTTTCTGCAACGCAAAAGAACATCTCAGTTGTCACCAGGAACACGTCTTCTGCTAAAAACACAGCAAGACTCTGCGATCCGGGTACTCGGCCACATGCTTCAAAGCGAAGCCAGAGAGAGCCCCACGGGCCACGCGAGCCCCGGCACGCCGCTCCAGGGGACGCCGACCACAACAAGGGAAAACCGTCCTGGGGAACGAGGGCCTGCCCACCCCGCGTCCCGCCTGTGCGCTAAGGCGCCGGCAGCTGCGAGGCCCCAGGAGAACCGGGGAGGCTGCCCGGCCGCTCACGCAGCCCCACGTGCCGCCGGGCGGGCAGTCCTTCCCGGCTCGCGGGGCTCCGCGCCCAGCCCCCTCCTCCCGCCCGGCGGCCCGCCGCCCCGCCGCAGCGGCCTCCCTCGGGGCGCCGCCGGGGGAGGGTGGAAGAAATCCCCGCCGGCTGCCCTCCCCCAGCACCGGGCGCCCCGGCGACCATCGGGCCTCGGGCAGGCGGTAATCGGAGGCATCCCCACCCCGGGGCTGCCGCAGGGAGCGCCGCTCGGCGCCCGGCTCCGTATTGCGGCGGCGGCGGAGGAAAAGGCGGCGCCGCCACCGAGGCCCGCGCAGGGCCCGGGCACCCACCTCTCTCAGCGCCGGCCTAGGAAGAGGGAGAGCTCTCGCGAGCGCGGCTCAGATCGCGGCCCGGGAAGGCGCTCGCCCCGCCCACGCAGGGGTGAAGCCAGACCAGGAAGAAGGGCAGGACGGATACCCGCGTCCGCCGCGAGCCGGCGGCGGCTTCCGCCAGAGCGAAGCCCGGGCGGACGCTCAGAGTCCTGGCGCGGCGCCCGCGGATGAAGTCATCTCCAGCTGCTGGGCACCGCCCCGCGGGGAGGGGGCAGAAGCCGCGGTGTAGCACATGCGCGTTGCCGGTGGCAGCGCGGCGGGCGGGAGCTGCCCTCAGCCGCTGCCTGCGGGACGTGGGCTCCCTTCCCGCCTCTCTCCCTCGCCCAAAGGTGCTCTCCCGGCGACGGTGAGGGAAGAAGGAGAAAGAAAAGCCCGCTCCGCTCTGTCGCTCGCCAAGCGGGAGGACAAGCCAAGCCTTCGCCGCCACTTGCTTCTCCGTGGGCCCGGGCGGCGTGAGGCAGCCCCCGCCGCCCCGCTCGCCTCATGGGCTCTCGGCCGCTCCCCTCACAGGCTGAAGTTCTCGGCCTCTGGTGTCGAAACGCTGCTTCTGTGCGGCACGGCTCGGTTTGCTCCTGCAATGGCAGGGCCCGTAGACGAAGCATGTGTCTGCCTCTCTCTCTTGCAGAGCTACCTCACCCACGTCCAGTGCCGTGCAAAATGGCAGCAGCCACCAGCTTTAAAAACAGTAGGATGGTGGATGGTCTTTTTCCTCCTCTCTCTATTTCACCTCTCTACATTAATTTGGTGGGCCGAGAGTACACCCGTGATGTTCAGCCCTTTCAAGGTAGAGGAGACCTGCTGGAGCAGCCTTGCCACACAGTCACCCCTGACCTGCAGCAAGGCATTGTGCCAGAAAGACAAGGCCAAAACCACACCGGGGAGCATGCTGACAATCAGAGAGGACGGGCAATCGCATGCCAGCTCAGATCCGTGCCTGGGCTCTGTTTTGTGTGCCTGTATAAACGTGACCTCTCAGCTGCTTCTGCTGAGACAATGTCTCAGTGATCAGAGTTAATAAACTGTCATTAGATTAGAAATAATGCACGAGTCTTCAGCTGTGTTCAGGTACTAACTCAAGATATGAGAGTCCTGGGCTCCACGTATTCTCTCATCACTGGAAGCAGTTTTTATTATATATTGTGTTATTATCTAACAAAGAAGGCGCTATTAACACTTCAGTTGCACGCTGATAAACAAACTGTACTCTAGTTTCGAAAGAAGTGACTTGCATGTTGATTCAGGTGCAAGTGCCTGGCTGTGCATCTATAAAGTGGAGCTAAAACCTTGCCTTGACAAAAAATCCCCACCTTGACATTTCCCTGTTGGCTAATTTAGACAGGTTCCCTGCTCAAGGGAAAGTCCCACTCAGAGGCAGGTGTGCAGCTCTTGGCACACACTGTCCGGAGAGGTTAGACACAGGAATGCAGTTCAGAGCGCTGGTTCTGTGTTCAGATTCCCTCAATAACCCTAAGAGCAGCCAACTTTAGCTTGTAATACCACATTCGCTATTACTATGTAATAGTGTGTGTAAAGTCTGTTACTTAAAATAAATCCAGTAGTGGAGTAATAAGCTCCTGTTGTAAACAAAAAACTGACAAGGACACGCCTACCCCCCCCCCCCAACAACCTTAGCATCTGCAGAAGGCAGCCCGTCATGTTTTCTAACAAACAGTTTTGGGCTTTTTGCTAAATTTATGATAGCCAGAAAAGCAGATTTTTCAGTTCCCATTTTTCTTCCAAGTCACTCTTCTTTCCTTGCATGAATTCAATGAATGGGAAAAACTGCCCATCTCATACTGATGGCCAGGAGTAGTATTTATAGAGATTTGAAATTATCTAAACAACAGTGATGAGGATCTGACTGAAGAGTAAAAAAAGAAAGACAACAAGTAATCATCTCAGCAGTCCAGTAGTCCGCATTCAGTTTACACTGTGAAATCCTTTACGAGAGGGAGAAAGAATAGGTGGTGTGCAGATGGATCAGAATTGGACTGTTCAGAGCGCTAATGAAGAAATAAAGATGCAATGTCACTATCTACAGCTTCCCATCTCCATGCTATTAGTGCTACCGAAGAGACCAGGATGCTACATAAGAGCAATGAGAGAAGAAGGTGTAGAGAGATGTTTCCTTTCTGACACCGACTGTGGATTAGGGGAAGGATACAGGGTGTCCAGATCGATGTGGGCTTTACCCAGTCAATAATGCCTGGTATCCAAAGCACCTGACAGGTTTTGAAGACTCACTGTGGACATGTGATCATTAAAAGAAGTTATGTCATTACAAAGTAATATAATTAATAAGGTTCTTATGCTGTGCAGACTCGGAATGGGCGGGGTGAAGAAGTGGAAAGAATAAATTAGTCAGGTGTGTTACAAAAGTATCCCAACAGCAACAGGACAAGGTCTCATGATGCAATGAATAACATGATTTAATAGAATAAGTGGAAGAAGCAGAGACAGAAGGCAAGACTTGTCAGGGTCATAGCTAACTCTAGAATCGGAAGCAAAACTGAGTCTATTACTAGCTCACTTCCCTGAAAGAGGCTTGTATAACCACACCAAAGTTTCAAAGCTTATGGGTAGGCTGTTCCTCTACGCGTCGCCTGAGGCTTGCAATGATGCTAGGGGATTACTACTTTGCAGCTTCACTGACACATAGTTTTACGCTGAAGTAAGGGCAAGTTTTTTGTTCTGCAAGATCTCAGTTCTGAGAATGAAGGTAAAAGACCTCCTTTTCCTGTCTTATACTTTTAATCAAGGTAATGAGATGGCAATATAACTTACACTTGCAGGGTATGCTAAGTAAAGTGGCTACCTAGTGACCTACCTACCTAAAAGCTCAGTTTTAAACTAAGCTTCCTAAAAGTTAAGAAACGCTTGATTCAGGTCACATCAAATTTTGCTTTAAAAGCTTATGTGAGGAATCACATTATGGTCAAACATGTTTCAAGCTAAAATATTTATCAAAGAAGATTAAAATGCTTAGCTAATGTGTACATTACATGCATTAATGTGGGACAAAGTAATCAGCTAACATTTACAGTGAGTTTAAGTACGAATGTCTTACAGACACATGCCCTTACTTAAGTGATGAGTGTATTTTTTGTATACATGTATTAAGTCCTATTTTTTTTTTCAGACCATCTGCTATAGATACAGAAATGGCTGCCAAGAAAAAATGTTAATAAATTAATAAACAAGTTTTGGTTCTAGTGTGGGGGGGAAAGACTTATAAGCTGAATAAGCTTATAAGCTGAATAAGGGGGGCAGTAAAACACGGCTGAATTTATAGTGCAATGTGCTGAGAGGAACGCTCACGATCAGGCCATGGCTCAATGACCACTCTCATTCAACATGGTGCCACCACACTTCCACCAAAACAGGGGGACTTGCTCTCCTCTCTTTTCCCTTAGCTGCTCATTCCTAATACCTCAGCTGTGGTAGCACAAGCAATTATGCAAGCTTTGATTTGGCAAAAAATTGGCCAGATTTGTGTATCTGATCAGCTTATTCTATGGTGGCTACACAGGGTTACCGTGTGTAACTGTGGCATTGATTACAAGTGCTAAATCATTTATGAAACCCACTTAAAGTCCTATCCACGTATATATTTGCATTATTCTGTATTCAGATGAGGAGAGCCTTTGTGACTGGACCCTTCAGCTTTGCAGGTGGGGACTAAATGGTTCACTTCTTGGTAAGTCTTCGCACTCACTTCACAAAACTGAGTTACAGAGCCTGAAACGTCCTCTCTGTCCCAGGCTGCCTGAAAAACGCCACAAATCCCACTAGTGCTACAGCAACCAGAGAGCGAGTACTATGAAGCAAGCACAGGTATTGCTTAGCCTAGAGGTGCTAAATGCCACAGTAGTAAAAATGCCAGCTGTCACATGAGGAAAGGGATCCACCTCTCCTGCCGTTGCGGCACAACAGCAAGGAAAAATCAGCAATGGAGATGCAGCGGTAAAGGTAGGGCTCTCTGATCATATGCAGCCTCAGTTTTTCCAACTGGGAGAAAAAGCAATGAAAGCAATGTGTATGGTACTCAGTGGACTTCAAAAATCTTTTTTTTTTCCTTTCTGTTTGAATCTGACCAACAATCATGTTGGTCATGACAGCAGCAGAGTTACTGTTCAGTCCTTGCATGTAAATTGGATGTATGAATCTGTTCAACCAGAGAATTAATGAGTGTAACAGGAGGCCTTCTCTTTCCCCATCGCTTACTGTTCGTTGCTCCTTTAGTATGTGTTGCCCAAAGAAGACTACGAGTAATACAAGTGTGTAAACCTGTAAAGAATAAGAAATCCATCTGCTATAGAAAACCATAATTAAAAGCTAACCAAGAGCAATAAAATAAAAATATCACAGGCAGGAAGTAGTGAAAAGCCCGAGAGTCTCAGTGGAAACCTTTACAGAGATAAGTAATGTAAATAACCTTGATCTGAGAAAATCAGACGTAAGCATTTTGTAAGTAAGAGTAATATGAAGTCTCATGAATATGTTGGAAGAAGCAAGAAAAATGCAGTAATTATATTCTGATACAACGCTGACCAAATTGTTTCTGTATTCCACCAAGGCCTGTCAAATGCATAAGCTCTTTGTTTTTTGGGTTTTTTTTAAAGAGAGGTGTCATCCAACTGATACGCACAGTAATGTTGAACCCATTTGCTGTTTTTGCAATGAAGGCAAAATGGACATCAGTGATTCACATTCTTGGCATTTTACAAGGCCACCCTTGTAAATCTGAATACAACGCTCTACGGCTCTGGCATCTTGAGGTTGGCTTTGTCGCAATACATCCGTATTAGAGCTACGAGGGAAATCCAGCAGCTGAAAACGCAGCAGCATATATACATTGGGCTGTTTCTGGAGGCAGTCATACCTGTGCCCCCATCTTCTGTACTTTGATCTCGTCAGAAGCTCAGCTGAGGCACTGAATTCAGCACATACCCAGACATCCCAGCTTTGGTCTCCAAGTACATGACAGTCCCAGTACGAGGGTATGTGACAGCAGATTCCAGCAGGCAACAGTTTGAACTTTAACCTGCTTGGACAAGGTGGTTCTCGTTACTTCGGAGGCCATCACAGTACAGGGCTCAGCTGGAAGACGCTTACCAGGAGCCCTTGATTTAAATAGCAGGGTGAGAACCAGTTCAATGACCTTCTTCAGCTCTAGACTTTTGGATGTGCTAAATATGTTGATGCTTGCGCATCTTTCAGTGACAATCCTTCCTCAGGTTCTTGTCAAGCTGAGAAGGGCGAGTGTGCAGCAGGTTGTAGGGTACGTTCACTCCCGGCTGGTGCACCAGTCGTTTTAATGACTCGTTAGGGACCAAGAAGCCGCCGGAGCTGATCGCAGGACCGGGACCGTTATTTGGGCTGGCGGGGGACAACTTCAGCTGAGGGCACCTGTGAGATTTCATTTGTCTTTTAGTAACTGGGGCTTTCAGAATGAGGAGTTTGTGTAAACTCTGTGATGTCATACATCTCGTACAACAAAAGCTGATTTAGATGGCTTTTAAAATACCGTTGTTACGGGAGGGGAAACAAAAACAACCCCCAAAACCCCAAACGCTGGTCTTTTCCAGTAATTTTGGCCTCTCTCGCGGCTCGTAGGGAAGCCCTCAGGGCGCCCGCCCTGCCGCTACCTCGCTGGCCGCCACGCATGCGCAGGAAGGGGCTGGGGGCGGGGCGCGGCCCACGGGCGTGCGGCGCTGCGGCTGCGGCGGGGTGTGGTGTGGTGTGGTGGCGGCGGCCGCGGGGCGGGGGCGCGGATGGCGGCGGGGCTGCGCCATGTTGCGGTGGCTCGTGGCGGTGCTCAGTCACTCCTGTTTTGTCTCCAAGGGCGATAGCATGTTCTACGCGGTGCGCAAGGGCCGGCGGACGGGCGTCTACCGCACCTGGTAAGGGCCGCGGCCGGGCAGCGCGGGGAGCCGCCGCCGGGCCGGTCCCGGGCCAGCCTCACCCCCGCCCCCTGTGTTGCAGGGCGGAGTGTCAGGAGCAGGTGAACAAGTTCCCTTCCGCTAGCTTCAAGAAGTTCGCCACCGAGAAGGACGCCTGGGCCTTCGTGCGCGCCGATCTTCCGGGGCCGCAGCAGCCCGAGCCGGCAGGTAGCTCGTCCTCCCCTCGCCTCCCGCCTCACCTCCGCCCGGGCGGGAGGGGAGGGCGGCCCGTCGGGCAAGGGCGGGGCGGGGGAGGCTGCGCTGCGCTGCGCTGCTGGCACAGCCCGCCCGGCTTCTGGGTGGCGTCTGTGTCTACAGTGCGGCTTCTGGCTAAACGTGGGTAGCAGCTTCTGTTTATCTTCCGGTGGACGGCTTGTAGCGGGCGGAATGCCGCGGTGGTAAGTGCAGCGGTGGCCCTGCCCTCCAGGCACCGCGGTGGAGGTGCCTGTGCAATGAGCGTATTTCTGTAGGTGCTTGGAGAGCGTTGCTTGTACCACGTCCGTTTTAAGGGCCGTTACGCGTGTGTCTCCACTGCAGTTTGATCTAGGATCAAGAATGAGTGGTGCATGCTGTAATATTTTTTGCATAATAGCTCGGGATGGTGTCAGTTAACAGACTAGCGTTGCTAATAAGTGATAACTGTCGTCTTTAGAAGCAGTCGTTTCAAATAAAATTTGATCTTATATATAGTTGAACTTTTTTTTTTTTTTGGAAGGGGCACACGGTCCTCCAGCTGTAAGACAGGAAAATGGTAGCCAGAGAGAGGAATCAGAAATAAACCTCTTGTGTTGCAATACATGCAAAAGGCCATATGAACAGTCTACAAGTGAAGAACGTATTGTAAAGCGTGTAAAACATGATGAAGTATACTCAGTGCCAACAGTCAGTGAAGATAAATTTTCATATATGGGTGAGGTCTTTCATTATTCCTGTAATTCTTTTCAGTTCTTTGCACTCTTTCATAAGTAACAAGTGTAATTATTAGAAAGCTTTTGGGGAGGTTTGTGCGTGGCAGCATCAGGCCTAGCGTAACATTGTTTCTCTTTAAAATGGAAATGTGAGCATTTCCATGTAATGATATATTTGTTCACATTGTCTTTCAGTGTAATTTTAATTGGCTTTAACTGGTATCAACATCTAGCGTAATCTGATCGTTGTAGGTGTGATTTTATGTGTGTCTGGATTACAGACTATATTTAAATATACAGATACAGCTGGGAAGTTTTAAGTTGACTGAAGAAGATGGGAACTGTAGTGAGAATATGGAACTTGGGGCTGACTAATCTGACACCAGTTGAGGGTGTGAAGCTGCAGTGGGACTTCTGGTGTTTCGCATTACAAATTTACATGGCTTCTGTAGTTAACTTTTTGAAGGGCTCTCTGGGGAGGGAAGTTTTGGGGATTAATCTGCTGGCAGACATTTCTTTTTGCTTAAAGAGTACGTCCTTGAAGGAGTGCTTTAACTTCTGCTTTTGGTAATTCTTTTGTAGGTGACTTTGCAGTCGTTTATACAGATGGTTGTTGCTCAGGTAATGGACGTAATAGGGCACGTGCTGGAATAGGTGTCTACTGGGGACCAGGCCACCCTTTGTAAGTATCTGGATTGATTCTTTTTTTTAAATATATTACTGTTTGTTTTGTGTGTGATTTACAATACCAGCCTCCTTTTGAATATGTAACCCTGCTGTAAAGACTCATAATAACAGTGCTATGAGACTAGTGAGTTACTGAGGGGAAAAGAGAAATCCGTTTCTCTGGGAGGTAAGAATGTGGGGAAAATCAACTGGAAATAATACTTTTAGGGGCTGAAGCTATAATTCAAGTGATGCAGAAAGTTTTAAAATAGGTGTAGGTGTGCACAGAAGACAACAAATATAGTTGCATATTGATGGCAGGTCCAAATATGCAGGTTGCACTGTGCAGGTGGAAGTTAGAGCTAGAATATCTATTCATCCTCCTTTATAAAAAGAAAAGCAGCTCTCGTATTTATTTTTCTAATGGGTAGTCATTATACACCATTCTGAATATTTGGGGTAACTAATCCACTACTCATTCCTTGGACACAGAAACACCAGTGAAAGACTTCCTGGACGGCAGACTAATCAAAGAGCAGAAATACATGTAAGTAGTAAATGTCCTAAAATGCTTCTGCATGTTAGACTGCAGTAGCATGCTTATGACTATTTCAACTCTGGCCTTCAGAAACCAGTTATGGAGCTGTGAGGGAAGTACACAAAATGTCAGGAGTTATGACTTGAAACAGATCATTCTCTTCAAGTTTCATTGATCTTTATTGGTTTTGAACAAGGTAATTCACCTTGAGAATTCCCAATTATCATCAGGCCAAGCACAACTATTTAAAACAGCCTTGCATTAGGAAAGCCTGGTTCTCAAATCTGTATAGTATCCTTTGCATTTTTAATGTGCGTGTCTCAGACCTTGGGGTTAGGGCTGCTGAGCAGCGGTTAAGAGGAGAATCGGCTTCTTATTGTGATGGGATCAGAGTGTCATATTCCTTAGATAAATATAACAAACAATTCTAGGCACTCAGGAGTAACTTCTGTTATTTCTGAAGTAAACTTCTGTTGGCAACAGCAGATTTAGTCTCCCCTTCTCACCTCATCTTAATTCTGGTACTGCTGCTCTCCTGCACTGTGTGTTTGGAGATGAACTGAAATGAGAAATTGATCTGCTTAAAAACTACAGGAAGTTCATTTTAGTGAGGGACAAGCAGAGATAATGGTGGTGTGCCAAGGGTCAAATTTGTCACTAAAGAGCTTTTCAGCCCTACATCCAGACCCAGTCACTTCTCCCTTTTACTATATTTCATAGCACCAGAAAAACCCAAACAACCTTTTAGGGGTTCCAGACTGTTGGAACTGGTATGAATCCTTCCTCCTTAAAGTTACGAAGAAAATGCCTAAAACTTGGCGTGCAGTTGATGGAGGCTTTGATAGTTAGAAAATTGGGCAGAGAGCTACTCCTCTAGTACAGAGTTGAACTTCAGAATGTTTTGGGGTTTTTTTTTGCCATGAAACTTAATGAATCAGGCAAACAGGGAGCCACTTAAGTGGTCGTCTGCATGCACAGTGTTGGGAACCTCTTGCTCTAAAGCATGTTGATACTCATTGATGGAGAGATTACAGTAATATTCTTTGTAATTCTGTGTTAGCATCAGGTACTTTGCTGGTATTTTAATTGCATGTGTTCAAATCCTGTTCTGAACTGTGATTCTATTGAAATGTTCTTAAGGCAGCCTGCAAAGCAATAGAGCAAGCAAAGAGTCAAAACATCAAGAAACTAATTATCTACACTGATAGCAAGTTCACTATTAATGGTAAGTTAACAATTGTAGTTTTCCTGATTCTTCAAGACATGCTGCATGCTATTTCATTACAGAAGGCCCACAGAACATACTGAGTCCTGGGGAGAGGGATATGCATAACTTATTTCAATACTCATGACTGCCTGGGGGAAAAGCTTCAGAATATTACAGGGATCACCTGCTAACTGCATGAAATACAAGTAGAGACAAAGTGCCTGTTACAGTAAAGGCTGACAGAAGTAACTACAGGATTTTTGTCTTATGGTATTCAGTATGACACAAAGTCTAGAAAAACTGTTGTTCATGTATAGTCTGTTAAGGACGTACTCAGGAAAGCACTAGGAAGTTGGTGTAGTAACCCTGTAGTTTTTTTGTTTGTTGGATTGGAGAGGCTGTCTTAATACACATATGTGAAGTACATTAAAGTTTCCTTGCTTTTTACATGTAGACTACACTTCCAAGCTTTCGGGCTACACTAGAAGACTAGCCAGGGATGATATGTGCTCAGAGTATGTATTTAAAGTTTCACCTTCATTCAAAGATTTGGAAAAACTAATTTTATTCCCTATAAATACCGTATGAAGCAGCCAGTAAGACTTAATTTCTGAATAAAACTTCTTCCTCTTTCCCCGAGATCTTCAGATCTTACTCCTGTGGTGATTTGGAACTGCATAAGTATTTTTTCTTTATATTTCACATTTTTACAAAGGGAGTACATGTGTTTGCCGTTTCCAGATCACTTTAGAGTTGGTTTGTTTTGTTGTTTTTTTTTAATAACATTAAACAAAATCTTACTGCAACTTTTTGATTGAAAATTAAATGTTGCACTTTCACACTTTGGTTTTTTTCGGAGGGAAGAAGGAATGCGAGTATCTTGTTCTTAGCATAACTTCCTATACTTGAGTGCTAACACTGAAAGTAATTATCTGTTTCATTGCTTGTGGATATATATTTATAAAGCAAATAAATGTTTTTTATGTGAAAAATCTGTGTATCTTTTCCTCCAAATAAGTAATTCTGCTTTCCAGAAGCCCCCCATGATTTCTGAAAGTGGAGGAGTATGAGAGAAGAGCATAATTTTTTTCCTTTTTCAGGTGGCTCATGTTTAGAAGTAAAGCAAAACTTACCTTGAAAAACTCTGATGTCACCTTGAGTAGCAATACCCTAGAAAGGACAGAAAGCTACTGAGTTGGAACAAGTGACTGCTAGTCAAGGAAGAAGTTGCTGGAGCTGTCACTTGCTGCTTGTTTCAAATTCTGTTAGCTTGCATGTGCATGAAAGAGGTTCTGTCCAGAAGTGAAAAGTGTCGAGGACTTGTGCTCTGTCCTGATTCTAGTTTGTAAATGTTAAGAAAAAACTTAAAGGAATTTTCCATTGCTTCTCCCTAGGGATCATCTTGTAAATCTCATTTGAGTAGCTTATTTTCCCCAAAAGATTTAGGTATAGCATTTCCTATAGGAGCAGAACGTGTGTGTGGTGGTTTCCACACACACCCCCCCTTGGTGGTGGTGGTTTTTTTTAGTCTCTGCTAGAAGCATTCTGGAAAAGGGAAGAGTAAAAGGAAGAGTCTCTACTCTTCGGGACTGGGTGTTGCATGCTGATCAATAGAATCCAAGTGCATCATTTGTTGCAGGAAGCAAGTTCAAAGCATTAAGGAGCAATGAAACATCTTTGCAATTCTTTGTTTTGTGGGAGAAAAGTCTATACCATCTTGTCTGTGAAACTGGTGTTACGAAGGAGGAAAGTTGCTGTGTCAGGTGAAATTCCTGTTAAACTTTGGTGTGAGACTTAAGTATGAGGGAGGAAAAGACGAATCTTTAGGTGTGATGTCTTGGTGTCTTTGTTTTTGCTTGCAGTTTGCTCTTGCGTTTTGGGTCACTGTGGTGCAGGTTCCACTCTTTTTTAATCAAAGCTATTTTGTAAATGTGTCTAGGAGTTATTTTTTAAAATGCCAGAGAAGGAGGATTGTGGTTAAGTACAAATGGATGTGGTTTGTTTTTTAGGAGGTTTGGTGTGCAAGATTGGTGATTCTCTATTTGGTTCAGGTCTGTTTGTCGTGAGAGCAGTAAGGGTGTCTTACACTGTCAAGACTAGTGAAGATATTTAAAAAAAAAAAAATCCTTATTTAAGGAGTAATATAGTAAATTTTCTGGCCAGCAAGGGATGGCCAGAGTGTTAAATCTTGTTCTGTAGAAATCTGCTTATGTGGCTATTCTCTGAAGGATTCTGTTTAGCATGCAGAAGCCATAAGACAGGTGGCCATCTGTTTTTCCTCTATGCAAATATCTGTTCGGGAAAACATGGTAGGGTAATTGAAGTAATAATGGAAAAATAACAGTCCTGAAAGACAGTAGTGGAGAACCAAACAAGAATATCTTCCATCTCCGGTGTCTTTGCCTGAGACTTTGTACAGAGTTAACGTCTTGTTAAAAGGCTGTTTGCTCCGTCTTGATCCTTGCTGGCTTCTTTAATAGCATTTTTATGGTAATGTTCCATTTGCATAGGTATTACCAGCTGGGTTGACAACTGGAAAACAAATGGCTGGAGAACAAGTTCAGGAGGAAGTGTAATAAATAAAGAAGATTTTGAAAGACTTGATAATCTATCAAAAGGCATAGAGATTCAGTGGGTAAGCACCTCATTTCTTAATGACATCTTAAACACGCTTCTTGTAAAAACTTGCAAGTATGACCATAACTAGGAATTTTATAGAGCATAATATTGTACATCCATAAGTAAAACCATAAATACAGAAAAGCTGCTTGTTTTATTTAAAGCAAATAAGCAACATAACCTAGGCTCTTGGAACCAGTATTTCATTTATTAAAATGCAAGTTTATATTTGTTTTCTATCTCTTGTTACTACTTAGAAAATGCCTGCAATAATTATTTTTAGTTTGTTAGTACTGTTAGTAGATGACATTTCTGTTCCTGGAAATCTAAGCTTAAAACATAACTGTCTTTTTAAGTCATAGCTGAATTTCTGGATTTGCTTTTCAGAACTCTTAAGATGCTCGTTCGTTGGTGTAACTCAATCACATGAGTGTCTTTAAGCTGGGAAAACTGAGAGTATAACCCCAAATAAACTAAATCTAGTTTTCTGTACCTTAACTGTGTTTTTTCTGAGAAAACTGGGCACAGAAAGGTCTTTACCCATTTTTAAGTTTTAAATTGTTTCACTCGCCAGTAAAGAAGTAAAACAACTTCTATATAGGTATTCCTGGTAAAATGTATTTTTCTGTAACCTCTAATATCAACACTAAACATTGTAGGGGATATATTCCCTCCCCTCCTAAATTTTACTCTAATTGTGGTATAAGACTACTGATTCTAGAAATAAATCTCTGTACCATTGACTTCATGGCTGCTAATGGCATATTTATTGGGCTTCTGTCTTTACTCTGTAGAAGATAGGATGATGTAGATCTTTAATGTGCACTTTTTCTATGGGAAATCTATTGCATATATTCTTCCATTCATTGGTAGAATGAATTTGGTGGCTCACGGCTTAGACAGGTGTACTCTGCACTGGGTAAAAAACTGGCTGGACGTCTGGGCCCAGAGAGTTGTGGTGAATGGAGTTCAATCCAGTTGGCGGCCGGTCACGAGCGGTGTTCCCCAGGGCTCAGTTTTGGGGCTGGTCTTGTTCAATATCTTTATCAATGATCTGGATGAGGGGATTGAGTGCACCCTCAGTAAGTTTGCAGACGACGCCAAGTTGGGCGGGAGCGTTGGTCTGCTCGAGGGTAGGAAGGCTCTGCAGAGGGACCTGGACAGGCTGGGTTGATGGGCCAAGGCCGTGTATGAGGTTCAAGAAGGCCAAGTGCCGGGTCCTGCACTTCGGCCACAAGAACCCCATGCAGCGCTACAGGCTTGGGGAAGAGTGGCTGGAAAGCTGCCTGTTGGAAAAGGACCTGGGGGTGCTGGTTGACAGCCCGCTGAACATGAGCCGGCAGTGTGCCCAGGCGGCCAAGAAGGCCAATGGCATCCTGGCCTGTATCAGAAATAGTGTGGCCAGCAGGAGGAGGGAAGTGATCGTGCCCCTGTACTCGGCCCTGGTGAGGCCGCACCTCGAATACTGTGTTCAGTTTTGGGCCCCTCACTACAAGAAGGACGTTGAGGTGCTGGAGCATGTCCAGAGAAGGGCAACGAGGCTGGTGAGGGGTCTGGAGAACAAGTCCTATGAGGAGCGGCTGAGGGAACTGGGGTTGTTTAGCCTGGAGAAGAGGAGGCTGAGGGGAGACCTCATCGCTCTCTACAACTACCGGAAAGGAGGTTGTAGCGAGGTGGGTGTTGGTCTCTTCTCCCAAGTAACTAGCGATAGGACAAGAGGAAATGGCCTCAAGTTGCGCCAGGGGAAGTTTAGATTGGACGTGAGGAACAATTTCTTTACTGAAAGAGTGGTTAAACATTGGAAGAGGCTGCCTAGGGAAGTGGTGGAGTCCCCATCCCTGGAGGTATTTAAAAGACGAGTAGATGAGGCACTTAGGGACATGGTTTAGTGGGCATAGTGGTGTTGGGTTGACGGTTGGACTCGATGATCTTAGAGGTCTTTTCTTAATGATTCTATGATTCATTTTGTTCTGTGTTTCAGAGTTGGTGACTCCAATTTAAAGGCTGACTAGATTTTATATAGCTACTCCTATTGTCTATTGAGGAGAAGAAAGTGTAAAAAATTTAAAACTAAGACCAAAGTTCAGCTGTCCTTAGAGTATTTTACGTAATAAAAAAAATATGTTGCTTTATGCACACTTCTTACACCTGAATCTCTTAAACTTGGGAAGATTTTTATTTCAGGAGGAGCAATGTATGCATACACTTTATTATGGTAATCTGCCTGCTGAGGTGTGGAGTCCTCCACGGGCTGCGCGTGGATATCTGCTCCACCGTTAACTTCCATGGGCTGCAGGGGGACGACCTGCCTCACCATGGTCTTCACCACAAGCTGCAGGGGAATCTCTGCTCCGGTGCCTGGAGCACCTCCTCCCCCTCCTTCTTCACTGACCTTGGTGTCTGCAGGGCTGTTCCTCTCACATATTCTCACTCCTCTCTCCAGCTGCTGTGCAGCATTTTTACACTTTCTTAAATGTGTTACCACAGAGGAGACACTGGTTTTGCTGATGGGCTCAGCTGTGTCCTGCAGTGGGTCCATTTTGGAGCCAGCTGGAACTGGCTCTCTCCGATGCTGGGGCCGCCCCTGGTGTCTTCTCACAGAGGCCACCCCTGCAACCCCCCACCTGGTACCAAAACCTTGCCATGTAAACCCAATGCCATCTCGCACACGCCTCATGCTTGTCCCCTCTCAGATCTTGTCAAATAGCAAGCTTGATTTTCTTCCTCTCCTTCTTCCCCCACGCTCCTCCACCCTTACTTGTGACAAGGATGGGCTTAGGGTTGAAAGTGTTTTCAGTTCCTAATTGAAGGATGGACAGTTAGGACATCTGAAAATTGAGAGATTCTTTTCATACCCTATTCTTGTGTCCTAAGTGAGTGCTGTAACCACCAAGGCTGTTAGTGGCATAGAGGTCTCTGGCTTTCTGGAAAAAAGATTAACTTGGTTTAAGCACTGAATGCAGATAGTTTTTTCTCTCTTCTCTGAAAGTGGGAATTTTGAGTTGGAGCTGTTGACTGCATTTCTTAAAGGCTGGGTTAGGTGGTCCTTACCCAGTTCACTGCTTCCCATAAAGATGATTTTCACAATTTGCAAGACTTTCTTAGAGGAAGGGAGGCTATGAACATTCCTGGAAAGAACACATAAGGACTAAATGTGAGGAGAGGGCCTCTAAGGAGGTGCTACTGTACTATGAATGAAAGGGTGTTGCGTGATCAGATTTCATGTATGTACTTTTTTCTTGATTTCTTGCATATCTAACGCTCCTGTACTTTTGTCCTAACAGATGCATATTCCTGGTCATGCTGGCTTCCAAGGAAATGAAGAAGCTGATAGACTAGCAAGAGAAGGAGCTAGTAAACCAAAGTCCTGACGTACTGGGACTAGAGACTGTTGCAGTGGGAGGAAAAGGACCAACACCACAGTGACAACTTGAACTGCTGTAGTTGTTTTGGAGTTGAACTTTGAACTGTACTTCCTTCTGGCCTGAAGTGTTAAACATATACCAACTTCTGGGGAGAAAAAACCCACGTTTTCTTCTATAGTGTTTGTTTCACAATCGAGTCAATATTTAGTTGATGATAAAGAGTGTTTGGTTTTTCTCCATCTTACTGAAGGGCCGTGGTCAGTGTTTTTAGCTGTCTTGTAGACTTCTGAATTCACTGTAAAGACAGACTTCTGAAGAAGTAATAATAAATCTTTATCCTAAGTGTTCTGTATTTTCCTCTTAGTGAAATAAATTAATTTTTTGTACAGAGGTATATATTAACAGCCCAAAACAGTTGGGGGTGGGGGGGCTTTGGGGTTGGTTGGTTTGGTAAGAGGTCAGTGATCTAACATGGAGATGTCCATTAATATGCTTTGGCGTTCTGGTACTAGCAATAACCGCTCCACAGATGGGCTTGTAGCGCTCACCTGTGCCTCACAGTATCATCGGTTAAAGCATCTGTAGATTTCTTTATAATGTTACTTACTTTGCAAGGTAGCATGAACAAACTAAAAAGCCAGGTCACAAGAAAACTTGAGCAATGAATTTTTACTGTTCTCCTCTCTCTAGCTGCTTAATGTCCAAGCTCTTTGTTTCTGGCTTCCTGTTTCCATTAAGTAATTTTTTGTGCATACTGCTTCTCATTAGCGTTGTTAGTTCCTCTTCAGTGCTGTCCCAACAGTAATAATTGGCCTTTTTATCTGAAATGGAACTAGAAGATGATCAGCTTCTCCAGATCTTCCGGATGTCAAGTGTTTGACTTCATTTTTTTTTTTTTTTCCAGTCGATGAGATTAATGGAATGGCTAATGTGCACTTGAATTAGAGCAATTACCAGTAATCAACATAGTTTTATTTTCTATGCATCTATCTGGGAAGAGCAAACAGGTTTGGCATGTTATCTTTGTCAACTTCTTTGTAAGGTACCTTCATACCATTGAATAGTAGGGCTTAAGCTAGAAGCCACTGAATTTTTTTTTTTTGTATTTGTAAATTGCTACACAGAATGGTAGAGCTGCTGAAGCTTTATTTCTTAATAGTTCTCATGCACTGCAGTATCTTCATTGAAGCAAAGTATGGGTTCTTATGTATTTTATTTAGAATCACATGAATTGTGATAGAATGAGGAAACTGGCTACCTAGTAGTTAATAGATGAGTAAGGTTTTTCTAATTTGTTTTCTCTCATCCAAAACTGCACAGTAAAGCTCATCTAGGGGTAAGGTAGTGCACTGATTAGATTTTCTCCTCTCCTTTTGTATATGTGCACATCTTCTTTTGTATATGTTATCCATCTGTTCATTTATTTTAGAAGTTTGGCTTGAAGGAAAACACCCCATCATCCCTGATCAGATCTCTAGTTGAGGCAGAACGGTGTGACAAACAATGTACTGAAGAGGTGGCATCTAATAATCTGCCTATCATACATCTCCAGTTAAACATGTAGATCCTATTTATTGTATGGAAATCTGTATTTTTTTGAAGGAGCAGCTTTGGAAAAGAACTGTAGATAATGGTGAGTAAATCATAACATCAGTGTAATACTGAATTTAAGCAACTTTACTACCTGAATCTAATAGGTAAATTATAATAGGAAATCTAATAGGAAGGAGTTTTATGTTAGTTTGATACCAATGTTTATCATTCTTACTCTGGAAATTCAGGACGAAAGCTGAGAGGAAAGTTACAAGATTAAGGCTGATGAAAGGATGGAAAGCAAATAATACTTCTCAACAGGACTTAACAGGGGCTGGAGGACCCACAGAGGATGTTGGCTGTTCAAGTCATTCTCTTCAGGGAACTGGAACTTCAGGAGGGTGTTGGCATTTAGCAGCCATGACATTCAGTGGATAGGCACTGAACTTCTGGACGGATTTGGATGCGCTTCTAAAAATGCGGACAGTGCCAGCATTGCGCCAGCTTGCATGTTATGGGACTTGCAATTAAATTTTATCCAGAATCGAGAACCAGTAGTGCTTATACATTGAATACTATACTTAAAGGGATCTGGTAACATTTCTAAGAGTCTGAGAAATAGTGGTTAAGACAACATTTTGATAAGTATAAAACTTTTTTAGGAAGAAAAATGTTTAAGGAGGGATCGTTTCTTTTTCAGTTGTTTCTCCATCCTTACATTGTGCTTAGCTGGCTGCTGGTTTATTTACTGTATAGAATCATGGAACTGTATAGAATTGCAGAACCATGGAGGCTGGAGGGGACCGCTGGAGTGCATCTTGTCCACCCCAGCACAAGCAGGTCACCCAGAGCAGGTTGCTCAGGATGTGAGTATCTCCGTGGATGGAGACAACACAAGCTTTCTGGGCAGCATGTCTTGCCACTCTACTTTCTTTTTTTACCCTAATTTATTTTTTATTTCTCCATATTGTGAGGTTGCAATGTGGGTTGGTCTTTGAGGCTGAGACTTACTGGTAAATTCAGTTCGACCATTACTGCCAGGGCAGGCTAGATGTAAACAAAATTGCTGTTGAAGTTAGGTGTGATGTGTGCTGTAACCAGCACGTTACCCAAGAGGGCTTGTGCGGGTGAGAAGTCCCTTACCCTAGCAGATGTGTTTCAGGGAGAGCTCTCATCACCTGTGCCGTTGAGCCTAAAGCTATACACTAAAATAACAGCTGTGTCTGCTACACAATACACCCTGTTCAGCGTATTTTGAGTTGCAAATGGCGCCCCTTTAAGGCTCTCCCCATAGGCTGGCTGGCTGTGCGGGGCCGATCCCGATCCCTGCCCCGGCCCCTGCAGCCCCGCCGGGGCGGGCCCAGCCCGGCGGAGCGGAGCGCCCGGCGGCGGGATGGTGGAGGCCTGGTACATGGACGAGTCCCAGGAGGACCAGCGGGCGCCCCACCGCCTGCGGCCCAACCGTCCCGTCAGCCTGGAGCAGCTGCGCCGCCTCGGCGTCGCCTACCGCAAAGTAAGCGGGGGGGGAGGGAGCCGCCGGGGGGGGAGCCGCCACGGGCGGCCCGGCGCTGCGGCAGGCCTCGCCGCTCGGCAGGGCCCGGCGCTGACAGGGGCCGTGCGGGGCCTCGGGGGGCCTGGAGGCGGCGGCGGCGCCTCAGGCCTGCCCCGACACCCGCCGGGACGAGGAGAGCCCTGCGGGGAGGGGAGCAGGCCCGGGATGGTGCTCGCCTGAGGAGCTTGGCGGCAGGTACCGGCCGTGTCCATGCCTGCCGGCGCTGCCGAGCCCGGGAAAGGGGGAGGCAGCAGGAGGGGCCCAGGCGGTGTCTGTGCGGGGGTGGGCTGGGTGCAGGTAAATCTAAGGAGGCTGGCACACCTTGTGTACCTCTGGCAGCAAACTTAGCTGCTCCTGGAGCGACCTGCCCCTCCACCGACACTTCTGACAACTCAGGTTTTTCCACGTTAGTGTCCTGAATTATGTCTTAAGCAATTGTGTCTGAATACATTTTTTTTTTTCCCTGACTAATTTTTAGTTGGATGCTGATAACTATGAGACTGATCCATGTCTGAAAGAGATTCGAAGAGCAGAAAATTATTCTTGGATGGATATAGTAACCATACATAAAGACAAGCTTCCAAATTATGAGGAAAAGGTATGCGAGTCTTTGATTTGAATGAGGATCTGCATGCTGAAGTCTACCGCTAGAGTGTGCAGTTGGCTTCTCAACACCTGCACACCCTGAGCAGGGGCACAAAGATGAGATTTCCACGTGTAAAATACATCCCGTACTGAAGTCTGTAACATTAAAAAAGTAGTTTTGATACTATTTTAAAAATAGCAGTGGCCTTTTGCTTCTGTAGATTGCCTTCAAAGGTTTTAAGGATAGCTTCCATCACTGTGTCATTACAAAACTAAGATTCCTACCAGCAGAGCCCTGCCGATGCTGACTTGTCCTCGGAGAGCCTCCCCAGGATGAAGGCAGGCGGTTGCCAGCTGGGCGTGGGCTTTGAAGGCTGGAACATCCTAATGGCTGCTTGCAAAATACATCTTTTCAAAGTGAACGTTCACCTCGTGGAATCAGAGGGACACATTTCCCGTACAAGAAGATTTTTTTTTTTTTTTTTTTTTTACCTTGGGAAGCTGGTACCATGGCGATTTCATAACAGCTGAATACAAATGGTGCCAGGCTCTCAGATGAGCCTCCTAGAAGGAGCTTTCTTCTCCCAGCCTCCAGGTGCTGGCATACTACTCTGACCTGAGGGCAGCAACCCAGTGGCACTTCCATGTTTTCATTAAACTTCCATTTACCAATTTATTTTAAGCCCATTGTGTTATACTGGTTTTAAATTGATGGGAAGGTAAATTAGGTAGTAACTCAGGTTGCCTGGGTGAGCTCTACCTGACACAAAGATGGGCCATTATTGACAGGGTATACAGACTTTTGCTCATCTTGCCGTGCTGGATCGGTACTGGCTCAGGGACACCTGCACTAGTATGGCTAAATAGCATCCAGGCCTGAGCAGGTGATAGTACCAGGCATTGCACTGCTCTCTGTGCACTAACCTGCTCAGGTCTATATTAATTGAACCTTTAAAGCATGTTTTGTTCTGTGCTGTGAAATATACAAAGAATTCACCATTCTGGAAAAAACGAGAATGTTGCTGCTGCTGCCTGGGAGGAGAGAGCCTGGAGCTGGGGCTCACTGTGTGGGGGCAGGCGTGACATGCTGTTTACATCAGACTGCTGTAGATGAGCCATGTTTGGCAATAACTGCATTTCCACATAGAGTTGTAGTAGCTGTGGGGCTAATTCAACCTTACACCAGTGTAAAAGAGGGGGGATAATCTGTAGCTCTGTTTTATTTTTGCATGTGGGGAAAAAAAAGGCACAAAATGATCAAACTGAACAACTGCAAGGACCAAATCCTGCTGTGGGAAGCTTTACCCGCCTCTCTCTCAAACGTGTGTAAGCATTACTGTTATTCAGAGACTGGTTATGTGCAGCTATAGCTGCTGTTTCTTGTCAGAGAAATTCCAAAGGAAATGTAACAGCCTACTTAGAAGTGTCCTGAGGCAGGGTCTGGCTGGCTGGATTGGCCATTTTAACCATGTTGGTCTCATCTGTTTAGTTAAATCACTGCGCAGTTACCTTTTGAAAGCCTTTGTCTGCTTTGCCACGTGTTTCTACCAGATTTCTTTGCAGTTTTTCTGTGTTAAGTAGTTTTAAGAGATACTTGCTGTTCCTAGATAAAAACATTTTATGAAGAACATTTACATCTAGACGATGAAATTCGCTACATCTTAGATGGATCTGGCTATTTTGATGTTCGAGACAAGGATGACAAATGGATCCGGATTTCCATGGAAAAAGGAGACATGATAACCCTCCCTGCTGGCATATATCACCGATTTACACTGGATGAGAACGTATGTTGTTATAGATTACCGTAAATTTTGATGACAAATCCATGCGAGTATATATCACGTTAGTAACTACATGCCCTGAGACTTGCAGTTCATTAGCAAAACGTATTAAATATGAAGTAGGAATATGAAAAATACTAAATAATTCACAGCATCTGAACCTTTCATCTCCAGGTCACAAATCCTGCAAGTCATTGCCACATGATATCTGTAGCATATCTTACGTGACAGCGGCGTGAGAGCCAAGCCCTGCAGCTGTCCCTCCCACAATTGCCCTTGCTGTCGGTTGAGGTGGAGATGTTGTAGATGGATCCTTCTGTGTTGCCTTGTTGTGTATCTTCGTGGGGATAGACAGAGCATATCTGTGTCGAGCTGTGGCATTTTTCATGAGTGCTAAATTCACTTTCAGGGAAAGATGGATTTAAGGGTCCAGAGCCACTAGTTGCAGCTAGCATGTGCTAGACTGGATGCTGACTTCACAGGAGGTGACCTGCTTTCGGAGCGTAGTTTTGGCAATGGGATTGTGAGATTGGCACATGTAGTCCTATCTGTGTGCATTTCCTTGTGGACTTTTATAAATATGTTTGTAATCTCAGCATTACCCCTGGAAAATGGGGAAATGTGTGCTGTCTCCTGTGTGGCAAAATCCCATCTCTGGCGTGGTCATGAGAATGGTCTACTTTTGAATCAGCTGTCCAGATAGCAGTTGTCATATATGTAAAAAAGGGATACGCTGCTATGGTGAAAAACCCGACTTTTCATGTCTGCATTTTGAGATCCATCAGCTACAATTGCTAGTTTAAGGCTTTTTCTTTACATAGACAAAATGTCAGGGGTTATGGGTTGAATCTGCAAGAAGTCTTAAATGTTTGTCCACTTCAGGAACTTTAGTCCGGAAGTGCCATCTTCGCAGTAAATTCTTTAGGTACTACCAGAACCTTGCATTTTGCAGCGAAGTTCTTTAGGTACCTAACTTTATTCTTGATGTTGCTGAGCACCTGGGTGCAAGATAAGCACTTAGCAGTGTTTACAAAATAGGTAGGGTCTAAACCTGTAGCATAGTGGACAGAAGAGGAGAGGAGAGTTCCCCATAACTCAGTGGTTGGAGCACTTCTGCAGGACATAAAACCTGATTTTCTGCTGCTACAGCTGGACTTTTGCACTTGGCATTCTTTTGGTTAGCTGGTGGCAGGGGCTGTTGCTTTTTCTTTTGGAATCTCAAGACTTTTCGCTTCCTGTAGCATTATGTTTTGGGTAGTTTATGCACTCCCCATTCAGCTTTATGGCCCTCACTTTGAAACTTCTGGTGTTCCTCAGGCATTGTGTAGCCATCTTGGGTATTCTGATTGCTCTTGTTTAACTAAGCAAGTAGGAATTAGATGCTGCATTGCTCAGTATTGTGGATCCCGTGCAAAATGATTTGCATAAGACAGGATTTTTTTGGTTTCATTGAAATGAAGAGAAGTACTGTCTCTGCCTGACTTGGAGGTGCTGGTTATGACACAATAAATACATCACTGTGTAGGTGCAAAATCTCCCACTGCAGCAGCTGGGAGCAGGAACAGCAGCATAGTGGCACAATTTCCTAGAACGCCTGAAGCTTTCAGTCCATCTTGAAATAGTTTCAAAAATTGCTGCAGAAGTGCAAATGAAACAATTAACTTCAGAATTAAGATCCCACAGAAAGAAGCCCTTGAATTACTTGTGACTTCTTGTTCTTTGACAGAATTACGTGAAGGCAATGAGGCTATTCGTTGGAGAACCCGTCTGGACAGCATACAACAGGCCGGCTGATGATTTTCCTGCTCGGAAACAGTATATGAAGTTTTTGGCTGAGGAAGCACAGTAATGGTGCCTGAGACCTGACAGGTGGAACAGCCTGAAGACCTGTCAGAATAAATGTGACTGGTGGCTTTTCACTGATTAGACTACTTCTATTTACATAGAATCATTGAGGTTGGAAAAGACCTCTAAGATCATCGAGTCCAACCATCGACCCAACACCACCATGCCCACTAAACCATGTCCCTAAGTGCCTCATCTACTCGTCTTTTAAATACCTCCAGGGATGGGGACTCAACCACTTCCCTGGGCAGCCTCTTCCGATGTTTAACCTCTCTTTCAGTAAAGAAATCTTTCCTCACATCCAATCTAAACCTCCCCTGATGCAACTGGAGGCCATTTCCTCTCGTCCTATCGCTTGTTACTTGGGAGAAGAGACCAACACCCACCTTGCTACAACCTCCTTTCCGGTAGTTGTAGAGAGCCATGAGGTCTCCCCTCAGCCTCCTCTTCTCCAGGCTAAACAACCCCAGTTCCCTCAGCCGCTCCTCATAGGACTTGTTCTCCAGACCCCTCACCAGCCTCGTTGCCCTTCTCTGGACACGCTCCAGCACCTCGACGTCCTTCTTGTAGTGAGGGGCCCAAAACTGAACACAGTATTCGAGGTGCGGCCTCACCAGTGCCGAGTACAGGGGCACGATCACTTCCCTCCTCCTGCTGGCCACACTCTTTCTGATACAGGCCAGGATGCCATTGGCCTTCTTGGCCGCCTGGGCACACTGCTGGCTCATGTTCAGCCGGCTGTCAACCAGCACCCCCAGGTCCTTTTCTGACAGGCAGCTTTCCAGCCACTCTTCCCCAAGCCTGTAGCGCTGCATGGGGTTGTTGTGGCCAAAGTGCAGGACCCGGCACTTGGCCTTCTTGAACCTCATACACTTGGCCTCGGCCCATCGATCCAGCCTGCCCAGATCCCTCTGCAGAGCCTTCCTACCCTCGAGCAGATCAACGCTCCCACCCAACTTGGTGTCATCTGCAAACTTACTGAGGGTGCACTCAATCCCCTCATCCAGATCATCGATAAAGATATTGAACAAGACCGGCCCCAAAACTGAGCCCTGGGGAACACCGCTCGTGACCGGCTGCCAACTGGATGTAACTCCATTCACCACAACTCTCTGGGCCCGGCCGTCCAGCCAGTTTTTTACCCAGTGCAGAGTACACCCGTCTAAGCCGTGAGCCGCCAGCTTCTCTAGGAGAATGCTGTGGGAGACAGTGTCAAAGGCCTTACTGAAGTCCAGGTAGACCACATCCACAGCCTTTCCCTCATCCACTAGGCGGGTCACCTGGTCATAGAAGGAGATCAGGTTGGTCAAGCAGGACCTGCCTCTCATGAATCTGTGCTGGCTAGGCCTGATCCCCTGGTTGTCCCGCTCATGTGTTGTGAGTGCCCTCAAGATGAAAACATATACACTTAGAATCACAGAATCATAGAAAAATTTAGGTTGAAAGGTCATTTGGAGGTCATCTAGTCCAACCCCCTGGGACATACCAGGCCAACTGCAAAGCTAGACCAAGTTGCTCAAGACCTTGAGGTTTGGAAACCTCCAATGGTGGAGGTTCCACAGCGTGTCCCGGCACCAGTTCCAGCACTTAGCCGCTCTTGTAGGCAAGCATTTGTTTTCCATGGTCAACTCCCTGGTTGCAGCTTGTGATTGTTGTCTGTTGCCCTTTCATTGAATGCCTGAGAACAGCCTGACTGTCTTCTCTGCAGTCCCTTCTCTAGTAGGAAACTGTAGTTAGGTCTTCTCTCAGCCTTCTCCAGGATAGGCAAAGCCCGTGCCCTTAGCTGGGCTGTCTGCACCCTGAGTTGTTAAGGAAGATGTTCAACACACTTTGCTCTAATTTTGACTACTGAGGAATGCCACTTGAATGCCACCTGACAGTTAGACTTGAACCACTGATTGTTTTGAGCCCGATGGTCCAGAAGCTTTTCATCCATACTGTAGTTCATATCCTCGGTCCAGCTACAAGGCTACTGCGGGACACGCTGTTGAAAGCCTTGCTGTGGTCAAGGTGAATGACATCCACTGTTTCCCCTCCGCCACAGAGCCAGTCATTGCCTCTTGGATGGTCAGGCAGAATGCACCCTTGGTAAATTGGCGTTGACTGGTTGTTCACTGTCACTTTGTATTTCATGTGCCTGGAACGGCTTCAGTAACGGCTTATTCTGTAATTTTCCTGGGGGCTGAGGTGAGGCTGACCAGCCTCTAGCCTCCCAGATCCTCTTTCTTGCCTTTTTGAAGGTGGCAGTATCATTTGCCTTTTTCCAGTCAAAAAGATTTCCCTGATCACTGTGACCTTTCAAAGATGCTAGCAGCCTTGCAGTGACTTTAGCCAGTTGCCTTTACAGTTGCTCAGGAATCCATTTTCTAACCTTTTTTCCCTTGATATTTCTGGCAGGTAGAATTGGGAGAGGTGGGCTACATTAATATTCATTCTGCTCTGAATCCATGCTAATGAACTACGTAGGATTCTGTTTTTAATTAAAGAAAATAAACCTTGCTTCATTCTTGTCTAAAAATGTTCATAAGATGAATTTGCATAATCAGCATTTTAGTATGCAGCTTCCCTAGTTCTGCCCTGGTACATAAAGCTGTGGTTTTCTCTCAGTAAAATGTAGCAATTCGCTCTTGTGAGTTACTAATAAAATTACTTTGACTTGGGTATGCTTTTTTTTTTTCTTGTGCTGACATTAAGGATACATTGAACAACAGTGTTAGTGTAATTGTTAATCAGCTTTTATTCCTTGTGCTGCTACTGACTTGTTCTGTAACACAGGACAAATCATTAACTGTGTGCCTCAGTTTCTTTAGCTGTGAGATGGAGAAGAGTAGACTTAGACACGCTGGTCCAGTTTTCAATAAATGCCTTGCGGTTACACAGGACATGCAGCTCCTCGGCAATGGGCACAGCAGCATTTTGGTATGGATTTGCTCTTTACAATGACAAATTATGTCAGCTGGGCAGATGTACTGCTTGCTCCAGCTCTTAGTGGATAAGCAGGAGAGCACGGGCTCTGCATTGGTTGCAGCTTGTGTGCTGATTTCTGCTAGATACAGTGCAAACTCCTGTCTTGCAGTTTCCTGAATAAACACAACTGTAGAAAGAAGACCAAACTTGGGCTTACGCGAATTTTCCTGAGGTAGCAGATGGTAGATCTGAACTTTCCCGCTGTTCTTCCTTATGGGTGTGCGACACGGCCCTTCTTCAGCAGGCAACAACGTTTTCCTCATTTTGTAGCAGCATTACTTTTAAACATTTATTTCTTTAAAAGTGTTTCTGAAACCAAAGTTGCAATTTTGAAGTGCAACTGTACTAGCTTTTATCTTAGAAGTTGGAAAAGGTGGGTAAAAACGGCACGTTTCCTGCCCTAGGGTCTTGGCTTGCAAGCTGGATGAGATGCCAGTGGAGGCTTAATTTATGGGAAGGGGTGCAGGCACAACCCACACTTGCAAAATGCAACCCCGCCCAGCACTCCATTCGGCCTGTACCGGCTTTTGTGCAGTGGTTCCTCAGCGTGGCTGAAAAATCAGTGCTACTAGCAAATACAAAGTTTAACTACAGTCAGACACACATCAGGTAGGCTTGCGTGGAGGCTGTGCCGTGCTGTGCCATGCGCCTCACCAGTTCAGGGATTTGTGTGCCACTTGCCTGGAAGCAGCACTCGAGTGTCCTCTTGTACAGCACACTGGGGCATCCTGGCCCCAGTATAAACTTTGGGGATTTTTTTAAAGTACAGCTACAGGAATAAATGACAGTTACTGCCTGCGGCAAGTTTTATTTCTTTGACTTATATGCCACAGAAAATTGTGTTTCCGAACGTAAAGTAAAATGACTGCTTTCTCCTGGTGCTGCTATCAGTCCCTGGTATCCAATCTAATTCATCCTCCTTCTGCTTTTGTTTTCTTTTTTTTTTAACAGAAACCAACATGAGACTGTTCATTCCTCCTATGGGCCTCTCCATTTTTCTCGCTCTCTCTGCAAAAGGAGAAGTGGAGGTAGGAACATGGGCTCTCAGGAACCCCATTTACTGCACAGCCATCCCGTAACAGGCCGGAGGAGCGACTGGGAAGAGAGAGCAGGTAGCACACTCTCCTCGGGAGAGATTTGCAGTTTGGAGGCAGTGATGAGGGATGGACGGTAAAGCAGCTGCCCGCAGCGATTGCTTTTAACAGCTCGCTGATGTAGGATGTGACCTGGGAAGCAGGACTGAACCACCTTGTTTTGTTGCCTCTCTGGAGGTATATATACACCTGGTACAGCTCCCATCTCCTGGCTGTCAAGAATAACACACGATCACACCACTGATGATCGTTCATCATTTTCATAGCACAATGCATTCTGCTGCTGAGAGGTGGCGGGAGCTGTGGGGGTCTTACTGTCAATGCTTTTGAGTCCGTGCCCTTTAGTGCTATAGATGTCTTTGAAAGGGTGAAAGCTTTGCTCTCCGAAAGTGTTTTTTGTCAGCCAGGAAAAAAGCAATTTGGGGCTGGTATAAAGATTCTACACCTGTGAAGAGATTACATAGAGATTACACTGGGAGGAAACAGCTGGGCAGAAAAAAATGTTAATATTAATAGAAAACATTCCAGAGAGCGGAGAGGAGGGAGGGAGAACACACCGTTCCTTCAGATGAAAAATGCAGTTTATTTTCATGGTGATTTTTTGTGTTTGTTTTTTTTCTTCTTTTTTTTTCCACATACCACATATCTAAAAGTGCAAAGTGAAATTGATTTTTGGTCCAAAAACATGAGTCTGTTTTACTGCAGCTAGTGGAAAATCTTGGTGCATTGATGTAGTATGAAAATTATGTAAGTGGTTCCAGCAACATCACGTTGGCAGCATTAACTCAGGCAAGGGGAATATTTCAACTCCTTGAGGATTAGAGTTTTAAAAAAAAAAGAAGTAGGAGAAATGGTATGGAATTGAGGGGTTTGAAGACAGCTTTTTTGGTACCTATGTATTATTTTCCACTTTAATCCAAACTTTTCCCAAGTGGCGTATACCTCAGTTTCTCATGACCAGCTTAAGAGAGCAGTGGCCTTGTTTTCTGGAAGTAAACTATAAAAAAAGCTGTGGATGGTCAGTGGGCTTTTCAATAAATTAGCTGGGCAACCAGATGGCTGCAAAATCTGTGATGCTGCCCTCCCTTGTTATGTGTCCTGGGGCAAGTACCTTTGGCTGGATATCTTAATGCAAAGACATTTCACAGCCGGTTAGTAGTTAACTAGTAACATCCACACCAGGCACTTAGGGGTGCCCACAAATGGGTGAAGGGAAATGCTGACGGTGAGGGGTGTCTCGCCCTGGGCTCCCGAGAGCAGGGGCTGCGCTGCTTCCTGGCAGCTGCAGGAGCCAGTAGCAGCTGCCTGTCCTGGTTGCTGAACATGACAAGTATAAAATCTTCACACACTCAGAGCAGCAGCGCCTACTGGCAGAACAGGCACTCTCTTGCCTGGTTTCTGACTCCAGGATTTAGCCTGAACTAGGAACTTACGAGAAGGGATGGTTTCCTGACAAAGGCAATCATTCAATACAGCCGACAGACACCACTGCACATAAAGACTGAGGTGGCAGCTGAGCACTGCTTTGAAGAATATCCCCAGTAGCCAAATCATGGATTTAGGTATTTGGCCAGGCAGAGGCTGTGGACCTGACCTGTGCTATGCTCAAAAATTACATCACCTGTTTGGGAGTCTTCCCTGTGAAAATGATAGAAATTCTCAGGTTCCCTTCCCTCTCTCCAAAATAGGGTCACTGCCAGTTGTCTTCTATTTCCTGAAGCCAAATAAACATATCAACTCATTGGGGGATGAATTAGTGTTACAATTTAAATATTCCTGGCTGAAAGATCCAGATTTGATCTGATTTGCTGCACTCATTGTGACTTTACAGCTTGATTCCCAAAACATTTTGTGTGTTTGCAAAAATGTACTCTGCTATACCTGCAGTTTGAAAAACCTATTTTTTATGCGACTGAGTCACTAGCTCTCATTTTTTATTAATTGTATAAATACCCAGATAAGACAAGAAGCAAAATTTCAAAAACCAAAATGCTTGGGGAAAGATTCAGCAGTGAAAGGGCTCTGGATCTCATTCAGTGCTGGCTTCCCCCACTGCAGTTCTCTCTGGGATACCTGCGCTAATTTTGAAAAGTGTCCCTCTGTTTCATTGCCTTCTATGCTGCTTCTCAGGGTACTGATTAATAACTGTTGTGCCCATCAATGAGCCACATCAGCTGGTAGAGAATTGGGCTGGGTATGCTCCGTGCCCCTGTGGTGCTCCAGGATCGCCTTTGTTTGCGGACACATCCCTGAGCAGCCAAGCTGAGCTCTAGGCTGTGGTTTCCCCTGTGATCACAGGCATTTGAGCCTGGAGAATCCGATTTGGGTCCACCCTCAGGCTTATTTTTTTTTTTCCACATGATTCAGGCAACTTAAAGCTGACCTGCTGTTGGTGGGAAAGCGGGAAGCTATTCTTGGTGATGCTGTAGCAAGGGGACACAAAGCGGTGGCCGGGTTATGCACAGGCTGCTGCCACAGCCCCGGGGTGGGCTGGGGCTCAATCCTGCTGCCTGCCACTGGAGTGTGTGCCAGCATCTGAAGTACTTGCCACACCCTTCACTGCAAATAGTGGATTTTTTTTATAAACAGCTCTGGTAATTCTATTCTGCAGCTTTTTACTTCAGTATTTTCAGTTTAGTAGTGACAGTTTTGACAATTTTTCAAAGCCAGAGAGGAACCTTCTCCCTCCTTCCTTGCCTGCCTCAAGCAAGTAACATCCCATTTTTTCCCTTTTTGTGGGCAAATTATAAGCCATTGTTGCTGGCTTTCAGATGGATTCATTTTAATGACTCTCATACATAATAAACATCTGCAAATGACTGCCCAAAGCTAGGACAGGATCAGGTGTTGATCCAGAACAGCTTGGATAAGGCGGCACCTGGGTCCTCCTCTCCACCTGCACCTTTCTGTTCCTCCCTAACACCAGGATTGTGACCATCTCACACACCCCTTGAAGATGAGCATCTCTAAATTTGTAATTCCCAAGCTGACTAGGAGAACTAAGCAGGAAAGCAGCTTTCCACTGTCGTTGCCTGAAAGTTATTGCTGGAGCTTGTTTGCATTCAGCGCTACTGAGCTGCTCTTCATATGCTAAAAACTCTGCGAAGGTTCCTACAATGTAAAGTTCCTCACTGGTAAAATAATTTTTTTCCCCGATGTTTTATTAAGTGGGTAGAAAGCATGGTGGAAGGGGTGTATGGCATCTTCCTTTGAGCTCGTATTACAGGTATGAACTAATGGATAAAATCCACCTTGTTCTAACATCTTTAGTTTCCCTGGCCTTTGCTGAGGACAGCAGCAATCTAGGTTGCTACCTGAGCAACCTCAGAGAGGTTGACTCTGGCTGCTGTGGTTCTACCTATTTGGAATAAATTTAAGTCTATATTTGATGCTTCAGTCCTGTTTTCACACATTTTTTGATTGCAAGTTGAAGCGGGGAGGGAATGTATGTTTCTCTCTACAGCTAAATACGACTGGAGATGGGGGTACCACACATCTTGCAATCTTCTTTTGGATGGCTACAATGCATGCAGTTGATTAAGTGCATCAGCTGATATACAAATAAGACAGACATAATGTAGCTATGCATGCAGACTATACCCCGCTTATTCCCTTCTCCAATTTGATTTGCAAGACACCAGCAGCAAAGGCTTCATAAAAGGATTGTCTGCCTACCACTTCTTAGACCACTGTAGTGCAGAACACCTGGCAGCCTACCCAGGTGGGGTGGTTATTCCCAACACATCCTTGTGTTGAAAGCCTCAGGATGAAGATGAATCTGAAGAGGGTGTTTGCTGGCTTGGTGAGTTTTTCCACCGGGTCAGTGAGCTCATCCAGCTTGTGCATGGCTGCACGAGTGCTCTTGCTGACACGAAGGATGGCGTAGGTGGAGGAACGATCATCCTTTCCAGTACACTGGCTGAAGTCCATTGCGGAGCCTCGGGCACGTCTGCACATGCCTTTTGGGGAACATTTAATGGGTCCAGTCCAAAAACTGAGGCACCAGGAAAATGTAAATGACCAGCTGGTTAGGGGATGCCATTATCACCTGAACTGCAGTTAGGTATGAGAATGGCAGATAGATGCTTAAGTCCTTTTGAGGATCGGGGTCTCTGTGCATAATGTAATTATCTGAATGTCTGAAGTACAGTTTCTTTGCTCCTCTTTTAATAAGAGAGGAAATTTAAATGCACAACTTCTGTTAAGGCACATTAAGCTTTAAGACTTGAATACAACAATCGGTTCATTCAGGCTATACTTTCCACAGCTTTTCTCACTTAGCCAGATGACACATGCATGCTGTGTTTTAGAACTGAGCTCTGCCCTCATTTACACCAGGAACCCTCATTAAGTTCAGCTGAATTCACTGAATTTAACAGGATTGCCTGGTGTAATTAATGTTTTGAGGACAAATTTTGTCCTTAGCTTTAATGCTTTAACACCAGATACAGCATTCAGATGTGTAACTGGCTGAATATAGGAAATTCAAACACTTAACTTGTATGTATGTTAAATCCAGACCATAAAGTGACATTGACACTCTTTCTTGCATTTTATAAACAGTTAACAATTTGCATACATCCAGCAGTGATAATATGCCTTTGCATTTAAATTTTAATTATTCTGCAAGTCTACCAGGATGTCACTTGTTTAATGGCTCACTGAGCTTAGAGGTCACCCAGTCCAAGTCTCCTCTACTGGCGTTTTTATCCGAGTAAAAGCTTCTACTAATAAGAACACAGCAAACATACTGAAGTGAGACCCGTGTAGTAATATATATGAATTAGAATTTAGAGAAACATGGAGAACAGGGGATTATGTTTTCAGAGTGTTTCTTTTTTAATGGTTATTTGACTCTGACTGGGATCATAAATTTTTATTCTCTGCCGATCAGAACACAGGCTGTCATTTACACGTGCAGTGAGTATGAGGCACTACTGAATCAAAAAAGGAAGCATTTTACTGTAAAGATTGTAAAGAGGCAAGTGGCTTCAGCATGCTTAGATGATGGTGGATCATGCTGCTTTCACTTAGGATTGGAAAAGACAAATCAAGCTTCCTGAAAGCGTAGACCGTAGTATAACAATGTAACGTGACACCTAACCTTCAGCTAAATGCATGGGAATCCGCTATAGGATATTAATTTATGTATCATTATAAAATTTTTAAACTGGAATAACAGAATCACAGAATGGTTTGGGTTGGAAGGGACCTTTGAAGAGCATCTAGTCCAACCCTCTGCCATGGGTAGGGACATCTTCCACAAGATCAGGTTGCTCAAAGCCACGTCTAACCTGGCCTTGGTCACTTCCAATGAAGGGGCATCCACAACTTCTCTGGGCAACCTGTTCCAGTGTCTCACCACCCTCATTGTAAATAATTTCTTCCTTATGTCCAATCTAAATCTACCCTCTTTCAATTTAAAACCATTGCCCCTTGTCCTGTCACTACATGTCCTGGTAAATTGTTCAGTGCTCTCAAAGTGTTTGAGAACGATGGTGGTTACATACCAGGATTTCTTTCTATCCCCTAAGAAACCCCATGCCCAAGAAAAGTGACCTATGCTGGAGAAAACATACTACTAAAATTAGTTATAGTGAGTACAGTGAGTGACATACCGGATCAGATTAATAGTTGTGACAAACTGAAAATTAGATTTCAACTCAGTTATGACAATGTAAACTGAGAATTTGTCCAATTACTGTTAAACCTTGTCTAAAATCATAGCAATATTGAAAACAAATGTAAAACCTCTTAAAGAGTAATGCAGAAGTAACTACTTTTTTTTCACTGTATTTTAATACTCACTAAAGATATGTAAATGGCGTTTAAACCCAACTGAAGCAGGTGGTGCTGAATCTTTCATTTTTGAGTTTAGTAGTGGTACCTTAGGACAAATCTACCCAGGTGCTGCACAAGTTTAATTCAGATCCAGCTGTGGAACCTAGAGGCCGAGCCAGAAACAGAAATACCAACTGATTTAATTTTTTTCAGTTGATTGGTAAATAACTAGCCATTGTTTCCATGTATGGGTATGACCTGTAAAACATACGTATCCCGTAAAAATGAAACAAATTCTCCCTCTGTATGAGAAAAGCTGTAAGCTTATGTCTTTTGAGGTGACTGGCGATTTTTAGGCATCCTCATTTTTTTGCATGACCAGCTTGCAGCAGTTTTCAAACAACCTGATTTTTGAGGACAACTGTTTGGTCCCTCTACAGTATCTCCAGTTGGACAAGCATAAAAATGAGTTATTATATACTTAAAAATACAGGTGGGGGTATTTAAAGATGGTGAGAATTAATTGATGGATGTGGTATAAAAAAATGTAACAAATACAGTTACAGAATTGTCCCATGGTAGTGATTTATGACAAGAAGCTATTCTAATTGCTAAACATTAAATCTCAAAACAAAAAAAACCCACGCAATAAACGTATATATTGTATTCATGTACAAGGAATGGGAGTATCCGGATTGAATCTTTACAATACAGATGAAGGGAGAAATGTGGGCAGAGATGTGAAATATACTGATACCACAGTGGTACTGTGATTCCAAAAATCTGTGTTCCCAGGGATGCCAAAATCACTGTATACTAATACTGTTGCGTCAATGATAACTGCCTTGTGTCCTGCTCTGCACGACCCCAATTGCTTCCACCCCGTGTGGCCTAGCCCTTAGATACCTCTGCCTCAGTCTCTCCATCCTTTTCCCTGGGAAATACTTTCTGCACGGTGTTTTCACTTGGTAACGGGAAAGGAGAGGAACTGAGCTGAAATGGGTTGTGTTTCCGCTCTGCCTAACTGGCAGTGCTCCTTTCTCTACCCAGCAGAATGCCAGAGTTGGAGCAGCTATGCCTGTCTACACCAAGAGGAATCCACAGGCTCTAGGTAGGCATGAGGAAGACAGCTGTAGTATAATAAGAGCTGAAATAAATACACATGCACAAGTTAAGCGGTTCCTAGAACAACCTTGTGGCATCTGCTGGTGACATCCAAGTAGAGATGTTGGCCAGAGAGTGGGAGAGAGGAAAAAAGTACTGAAGCAAGCATTAGTTTGGGAATAGAGAAATCCTCTGCTCCCACCCACAGGTTTCCAGAATCCAAATGCTTTGATCTGAAAGATTTAATGGTATCATAAACCGAAGAAAGTATAGGGAGACCATTTAGTATCATTCAGATGATACAGTCCCTCACGCTGTGGGAAATTCATACTGTGGGGGGCTGTATGACTGCCTCACATACCGTCTGGACACGGTCCTGGGCAGCCCGCTTTAGGTGGCCCTGCTTGACTGGGGGGTTGGACCAGGTGACCTCCAGCGGTCCCTTCCAACCTCAATCATCCTGTGATTCTGTGCGGTGGTTATCAAGCAACCTCCTTTGAGAGCAGCGGACATGCAAAGGTATAAAAATAATCGCAGAGGCGATCAGCTCCGGTGCAGGCGCGTCCCACAGCGGAGCGGCAGATCGCGGCGTACAGGGGGGTTCCTGAGCCGGGGAACCCACAGGGGAGCGCAGAGACCCGCCGGGAGCCCGCAGCTCTGATGAGGGCGGCTGACGAGGCGTGGGCGGGGCCAGGAGCAACGGCTGCCACCCCCCACTGCCACTAAAGGCAGCCCCAGGCAGCGCTGCCAACAGGACGGGCAAACGGGGCAGCAGTTCTCGCGGGAGGGCGCACAGGAGGGCGCCTCTTCGAAGGAGGGGCGTTCCACGGGCCGAGTGGGGGACCTGGAGTACACATAACCCAGCAACCGGGCACCCTTCTGTGACCATCGGCGAAGGTCAAGGGCACTCATCCTACCCGACCCTCAAGGCAGAATGGTGGGCACTCATCTGAGGGTAAAAGCCACGGTTCCAGCTGGGGGTTCTGCACCATCTACCGCAGCGGCGGTGATGCCTCCACGCAGAGGGAACTGCTGAAGGGAGAGGCTGCAGTGCAGACCTCAGGCTGCAGGGAGTGCCTAGACCTCTCTCCTGGGGTAGGGACAGGCAGCAGACCTGCCTGCAAAAGGTGTGCCCAGGTGGAGGACCTCCTGCCGCAGGTGGCTGAGCTGCAGGAGGCGGTGAGAAGACTGTGTAACATCAGGGAGGCAGAGAAGGAGCTAGACAGCTGGTTCCAAGCGCAGTCTGCAGCGGACCTGCAGCCCACGGCCAAACAGCCAAAAACTCTCCCACCGGCACACGCAGAAGGGAGCAGGGGGGACCAATAATGCAGAAGAATGGACGGTTGCAAAGTCAAGGACCAGCAGGAGGAAGAGACTTCCCTCGAAGCCTGAGGTGCCCTTGCAGAACCACTTCACTGCTCTGCAGGCCGAAGAGGAAAGTCCTGTCACACCAGGAGAAGCGCTGGAGCTGAGTAATGCAGCCTGATCTGTCCCCCATATAACAACCAGCGCCACTAAGAAAAGGTGACGGGTGATGGTAGCAGGCGACTCTCTTCTGAGAGGTACGGAGGCACCCGTTTGCCAACCGGACGCACTCTCTAGAGAGGTGTGCTGCTTACTGGGGGCTCGCATCAGGGATGTCACCGAGAGGATACCAAGGCTCGTTCAGTCCACTGACTATTATCCGCTGCTGCTGTTTCACGTGGGCACCAGTGACGCAGCCAGGAGCAGTCTGAGGACTATCAAGAAGGACTACAGAACCCTGGGAGCGGTGGTAAGGGACTCGGGAGTGCAGGTAGTGTTTTCATCAATCCTGCCAGTCAAAGGGAAGGGGTTTGAAAGGGCCAGTCGACTCTGGCGAGTCAACAAATGGTTATGGGACTGGTGCCACAGCCAGGGGTTTGGCTACTTAGACCATGGGACTCACTTTGAGAAACCTGGTCTACTGGGGGCTGACGGGGTCCATCTGTCAGAGAAGGGGAAGAGCATCTTCGTTCATAGGCTTGCCAAGCTGGTGAAGAGGGCTTTAAACTAGAGATGCCGGGGGGGGAAACCTCAATCCATCCTGTGGCAGGTGCACCCACCCTGACAAAGACTGGGGGCATTAAGACCGCTGCGTCCTTACTTTTCGCACCCTTACTTTCGCGCCTTTACAGTAGCGAGTGCTGACCATCACGGACACACTTTGGGCCAGTAACTATGGTCACGTGTACACTTCGGGCGAGGGGTAAGAAAGTCAAGGCCCTCAGCCTATCAGAATTGACCACAGGTCAGATTCGACTAGGGTTTAAATGGAGCCCCGCTGGAGAGCAAGTGGAGCCGGTCCTCCTCAGAGCCGCGGGTCTGCAGTCGGGACTCTCCCCTTGAGTCGGGGCACCGCCCAAGGAACCTCCTCAAGATTGAGAGCTCTCATCCTATAGGTGAGTGATTGTGCATATTTTGGATCCTCACTTCTAAGGCACGCTGTGCAGTATTAATTCCTCATATACCATCCTGAACCTGTGGTTTACTGATGTTGGGAGTGTTGATGCCTCATTTCTAGTTAGTTTTCTGCTAAATGATTTTGGTTTAAATAAAGTTTATTTTTTGAATCAATCACCTGCCTAATTTGATTTCGTGAGCCTCCATGACACATCCCACTCCTACCAGTTTGATGCCAGGGCCAGCAGTAGATGCCCAGAGCCTGGAGAAGGAACACGGGCCAGCAGTAGATGCCCAGAGCCTGGAGAAGGAACACAGGTCAGCAGGAGAGTGCCTGAAGAGCAGCACAAAGGAACTCCAGCCAGTAAGACAGCTTCGTCGGGGGCCCAACTTAAATGCCTCTATGCAAACGCACGTAGCCTGGGGAATAAACAAGAGGAGTTAGAGACGTGCGCACGCCTGCAGGGCTACAACCTTATTGGCATCATGGAGACGTGGTGGGATGGCTCCTATGATTGGAGTGTTGGGATGGAGGGATACAGGCTCTTTAGGAAGGACAGGCAGGGGAGATGAGGAGGGGGTGTCGCCCTCTATGTCAGTGACCAGCTGGAGTGCAGGGAGCTCTGCCTGGGGATGGATGAGGAGCCGACCGAGAGCTTGTGGGTCAGGATTAAAGGGAAGGCAGGGACAGGTGACATTACGGTGGGGGTCTGCTACAGGCCACCCAACCAGGAAGACCGAGCGGATGAGGCCCTCTATAGACAGGTAGGAGCAACCTCACATTTACAAGCCCTGGTCCTCATGGGGGACTTCAACCACCCCGACATCTGTTGGAGGGACAACATGGCAGGGCATAAGCAATCCAGGAGGTTCCTGGAATGCGTCGATGATAACTTCCATCTCCAAGTGGTAGAGAAGCCAACAAGGAGAGGTGCTGTGCTGGACCTTGTTCTCACCAACAAGGAGGGGCTGGTGGGGAATGTGAAACTCAAGGGCAGCCTGGGCTGCAGTGACCACGAAATGGTGGAGTTCAAGATCCTTAGGGCACTGAGGAGGGCGCACAGCAAGCTCACTCCCCTGGACTTCAGGAGAGGAGACTTTGGCCTCTTCAGGGATCTGCTCAGAAGGCAAAGGCGGGGACTGGGAGAATGAAGAGCCGCCCACTGCGGGAGAAGATCAGGTTCGAGACCATCTAAGGCACCTGAAGGTGCACAAGTCCATGGGACCCGATGAGACCCATCTGCAGGTCCTGAAGGAACTGGCAGATGAAGTTGCTAAGCCACTCTCCATCATATTTGAGAAGTCGTGGCAGTCCGGTGAAGTTCCCGCTGACTGGAAAAGGGGAAATATAACCCCCATTTTTAAAAAAGGAAAAAAGGAAGACCCAGGGAACTACAGGCCAGTCAGTCTCACCTCTGTGCCTGGGAAGATCATGGAGCAGATCCTCCTGGAAGCTATGCTAAGGCACATGAAAAATAAGGAGGTGATTGGTGACAGCCAACATGGCTTCACTAAGAGCAAATTGTGCCTGACAAATTTGGTGGCTTTCTATGACAGGGTTACAGTGTTGGTGGATGTGGGAAGAGCAACTGACATCATCTACCTGCAATTGTGCAAAGCATTTGATGCTGTCCTGCATGACATCCTTGTCTCTAAATTGGGGAGACATGGATTTGACGGATGGACCAGTCGGTGGATAAGGAATTGGCTAGACGGTCACACTCAAAGAGCTGTGGTCAACGGCTTGATGTCCAAGTGGAGACCAGTGACAAGTGGCATTCCTCAGGGGTCAGTATTGGGACTGGCGCTATTCATCTTTGTCGGTGACATGGACAGTGAGATTCAGTGCACACTCAGCAAGTTTGCAGATGACACCAAGCTGTGTGGTGCAGTCAACATGCTGGAGGGAAGGGATGCCATCCAGAGGGTCCTTGACAGGCTTGAGAGGTGGGCCTGTGTGAACCTCATGAAGCTCAACAAGGCCAAGTGCAAGGTCCTGCACATGGGTTGGGGCAACCCCCGGTATCAATACAGGCTGGGGGATGAAGGGATTGAGAGAGACCCGAGGAGAAGGACTTGGGGGTGTTGGTTGATGAGAAGCTCAACATGACCTGGCAATGTGCGCTTGCAGCCCAGAAGGCCAATTGTATCCTGGGCTGCATCCAAAGAAGCATGGCCAGCAGGTCGAGGGAGGTGATTCTCCCCCTCTACTCTGTCCTGGTGAGACCCCACCTGGAGTACTGTGTCCAGCCCTGGAGCCCCCCAAAGTAAGAAGGACATGGACCCGTTAGAGCGAGTCCAGAGGAGGGCCACGAAGATGATCAGGGGGATGGAACACCTCTCCTATGAAGAAAGGCTAAGAGAGTTGGGGTTGTTCAGCCCAGAGAAGAGAAGGCTCCAGGGAGACCTTATAGCAGCCTATCAGTACCTGAAGGGGGCCTACAAGAAAGCTGGAGAGGGACTTTTTACAAGGGCATGGAGTGATAGCACAAGGGGTAATGGCTTTAAACTGAAAGAGGGTAGATTTAGATTAGGTATGTCCTGGTTTTGGAGGAAGAAATTCTTCTCTATGAGGGTGGTGAAGCACTGGAACAGGTTTCCCAGAGAAGCTGTGGATGCCCCATCCCTGGAAGTGTTCAAGGCCAGGCTCGATGGGAGTTTGAGCAACCTGGTCTAGTGGAAGGTGTCCCTGCCCATGGCCGGGGGGTTGGAACTAGATGATCTTTAAGGTCCCTTCCAAGCCAAACCATTTTATGATTCTATGATTCTATAGTTTGATGGGGGCAAAATGAGACACACACAGTAGAAGCAAGTGAAGAGAAGTGCATTCAAAATTTCATTTCTAGAATATACATACTGGTATTCTGTCAGTAACTCTTAGCTGATGAAAGTAGCTCGTGATTTGCTCACTAATTACTGAAAAACTATAGCAATCACCAAGACAATATAAGGTCAAATTCAGTTTTTCTTATAAAAAGAATCTGAGTAATTGACTATATATATATCTATCTATATATCTCTCGTACACTGTAATGAAGAATAACAGTAATAGACTTGTAGGGATGAAGCTGACTCTAGGTCAGCACAAAGTCTTCACAATGGTAGGATTGTTAGACAACAGATACTGTAGTAATGCCACTGAATATTCATAATGGAATAGATTTTATTTCACATTTACACATTAGCAAGAGTATATACAATTTAAAAAATCAGCCTTGCTGGAAAAGATTAGTTGGAAATGATCTATCCTAACTTGAGACACTGAGTATTAAAGCTATCGCCCTCTTTGATAGCTACAGCCTCTAAAAGCGCCTGCTTCTTCTGCATACTGCGAGAGGACTCCAGTTCATACATAGTTGTCAAGTTGAAGAGAACACTCTCATGTAGGTAGTGTTTAGGGTCCTGCTGAACCATTCCTTCCAATTGCCGGAGGGAATCCTTCAGTTTTCCCAGATAAAGAAGACAAACAGCAGCATTGTTATTAGCCTAGAGAAAAATATATTGTAAATAAATAAGTGTGTGTGTGTGTGTGTGTATATGTATTTACAAGCAATGAGAGAGAAGGAAAAAACGAAGTCTAGCATTTGGGGTTACAACAGATTTACCATGTGCTAAGAATGACTATTTTGTGTGTGTGTGTGCAAGTAACTAAAATACATTATCAGTCATACAATCCAATACTTTTCTTGTTGTTATTCTCAAGATTTTTCCTGTGCCAGTAGGACCTGCTGACTTCTAAGAGCTGAAACTCTAAAAGGTAAGAGTCTAAAATGAAATATAAGTAATATAGGACATTAGTAGGTTAATTTTGAAAGTCAACTGAAAGAGATTTCAGAAACTACATGAGCCTCTGCATGCTGTCATTTTCATAGGGGGTTTTTTAATGACTTCACTGTATCTTCAGAAGTGTTTTTCTCTCTGGCTTACATATAGAAGATCCACATAGGCAAGAGGAACAAATTATCTTATCACAAAGGCATCTACAACTGACTTCAAGTACATGCAGCAGATAGGGCAGTCTAAATACATCATAAATGATCAAGTCAGCTTCCATTTTCCTTTCCACACAAAACAGGTTTTATGAGTTACTGAAAGATTCCAACAGTACAAAGTCATAGAACATGTTTAGCAGCAGAAACTTTCACACTTTCTGAAAGCTGCAGATAAAGGAGGAACACAGACTTTTAAAAAAATTCTTTTTCTCTCCCCTTCAGGAAACCTTACTGATCTCGTGCGCTATATAATACATACTATTTTACAGCCTGCAAAATGATGCAATTCATGTGCTTCTTAACTCAGTCCCCTCAGTCTTTAAATGGCCTTGGATCAGGCTGCTGGCGGTAAGGTAAGGTGTCTCAGTTCTTAGGAACACTCTTATATGACCATGCACTGAAAGCTGCCAAATGTACAAAACCCAAAAGTAAATAAACAGCTCTTCTTTGATCTCCTCTTTTGATGGGAATCCAAGGCTCTGATATGCAACGTGTTAAAAATGTCATGTTGAAAATTACAATATCCCTTCAATGTTGTGCGAAATCAAGTTAATCTTATATACGTTGGCAGCTGCCATTTCTTTTTCCGACATGCATGTCTACACTAAAAACAGTGAATGCAAAAAAAAAGTGCTTTTGCGAAGATCCCATAAAACATGTTTTGGAATGTCTACATGCATGCCTAAGTATTCATGCCCTTCATACAGACTGGTTCTTCATTTCCCATCCCATTTTGTATCTTACCCTTACGTATACTAAAACCCCTTTGGCACACATGCCACATCTAATTTTTCTATAAAACTCTGAGCATACTCTGGGTACTAATTAAATCCACACATGAGGCATTACAAGAATAATTTAGGCGTTCATTATAAATGTAGCAATTTGGAGATTTACCACAGCATTTGATGAGTCAATCCTTAAAATTTCTGTGAAAAATCGATGAGCTTCTGCAAAATTATTCTGACCAAGGTGGAGAAATGCTCTAGAAAGTAAGTGACATATGAATGAGTTCTCCTCAAAAACCCAAGGTGATAATAATACATTTTAAAAAGAATGGACACCATTTTTTATTTTTCCTATTATAGATGTGAGAGTTTCTGACATTTGCTCTTCACGGTGTAATTACAACCAGCAAGGAGACACTGATTTACAGACAAATGGAATGACAACTTGGATCATTTGGCTATTATATATTCTGCCTACCAAAGCAACAGTCTTCATTGTGCTTTTATTAATTTAAATGCAGATACTCTCTTCCTGGAATTATTTCCCTTCATGAAATTAGCCATGCTATATAATTTTCAGAGCACTTTTGAATAGTATTTTCTAAATATATTAAGCCAATGTGCTAACCGTTACAGACTGAGCCCCCCCATCATGCAGCTCGATTTACTACAATGTATTCCAGCATTCTTTGAAACTATCAGGCAGTAACTTTACTAGCAGATCTGACTGTAGGATAAGGGCCCAAAATAGCTTCTCCTCTCCTAAGAGTTATTTATGCAAATGTATATTGAAAAAGCAGAGTGAAATATGCAATGCCTGGAAGAATGAGAAAAAGCTTTGTAAAATCAACTGAAGGATCACAGTTTCAATCCAGGATAATATGACTGTACCGAGTAATACAGATCTCCTGGGTCTGTATGCCATTCAGTCCCACTTATGACAGATGTAGTTACATAAAAGAGAGAAAGAGAATGGGATTGTCTCAAGGGTAGTTTAATGCTCACAATGCATACTTTGCAAAACTATATTTTAAAGTTTCATTTAGCTATTAAATTATCTACCTGTTCATTAAAACCATAATTTGGCTCTGTAGTCCATCCAATTTATGAGTCGCTTTCTCAACATCTTGAAAATATTTTTCTGCAGTTTTTATGTCTCCAATCTAGGCAGTAAAATCATAAGAAAGTTACCACAATAAGAAGAAAAGAGATCCAGCCTGATTATATCTTTTACAAAGGATAAGAACATGAAAACATATCAAAGTCCGTTATCTAATTGTTTGGTACCAAGCTGATTGGGTAATGCCTGTTATCAAACAAGGTATTTGAAAAGCCATGTTAAGATCATGAAAAGAACCCCAAAAGCATGCGCAGTTTTATCTAAAGCAGCGTTTCTTAGCTGTGGAGCATTCATGGACTGTATGGCAGGGATGGCCCACCTCCTCATTTGGCTCTTTTGCTTTAACTGACTCGAGAGCTTGTAAAATTAGCTGAAAATGAGAAAAGGTCAGAATTACGTCCAGTGAGACTGGGTGTTACACTGCAGGAAGTGAAGACAGACACTGCCCACAGGCAGAAGCTGTCAATAGGCAGGAGAACTGGAATACAATAGCCTGGTAGCTAGCATAGGACCTCTATGTGGTCAGCCCACAGCTTATGGGTCATAGCCAGGGACCACAGGATGACTTCAGTGCATCAAACCAAAACATGTCAGAAAACAACCCCAATGCAAGAAGTCACTGAGGGTATTGGGGAGACAGTCCATTTGCAGATTGAAAAATAGTGGTGAGTGGATTGTGCAGGCTGAAGGAATGAGGAATTTGAAAGCTGGCGTAAAGAGGAACAGATTTTAAGGGGGAGGATGGGACGGGGAAGGGGATTCCTAGAAAGGAAGGCGTATTTCACCTAAGGGTATGTCACATACATTGCTAACTGAGATGAAAAAAAAATATTCTTTGAAGAAGACCCCTTTGGTAAATAAGTTAGCAATGCATGGTTCATAGAAGCATACACTCATACTTTTGTTAAGGTTTCACAATATAGTGTCTAATTTTGCGCTGCAGGGATGGAAGGTGAAGAAAACTTACTATTGGGTAAAATAAATCTATCAAAGGGAGGGAAACCAAACTAGTTCAGGAGCATAAAGCCATGGAAACCAGGCAGCCCTCAGGTGGGGTGCTTCAGGGGGCCCTCAAGAGATCACCTTTTTCTTCAAGAACAGGACCAACATTACCAAAAATGTTTGTGACAAATGTGTTTAAGACTCCTTAAAGCTCTCAGATGGTCAATATTACACAACCTCCCTAGGAAACTTATTCCAGAATTCTTACATACCCTTAGTATTACAAAATACACTCTTAAGTCTACCTTGCTGCACTTTTTACCCCAACTCTTCGTCCTATCCATAGTGAGTGGTCAGGGAGAATAGTACAACTCCTCTTTTTTAACAGCCTTTTACATACTTGAAAATTTTTATTGCACTTTCTCCTGTGTTTCTTCTTCTAAAATGAGAATCGATTTTCAAGCAAATCAGTGTTCACCCCCTTCTCATAGATAATGCTTTCTGGATTCTCTGATCATTCTTGCTGTTCTGCTCTGAACTCTCTCCTGTTACTTCACATTCTCCCTGTGATCCAGCTGATCCCCAACTGATCTCTCACCAGCAGTGAGAATGGAAGAATTACTTTATGTTTCACACGTGAATATGAAGTTTGCTTCTATGCCACAGTATTTTGGAAGCCCGATTTGTTTACCCATGTGTAGTTTGCTTACACTTAGCCTAATTCCTTTCTACAGAACAGTATCTCGTTAGTTGTTTCCCATTGTGTATTTGTGTATTACTCCCAGTCTTTGGTAGTATTTTGCCTTTGCTGTTTGACTCACAGCCAATTTAACATTTCGGTTTCTCAACCTGTCAAGATTATTTTGCATTCTGATCCTGCCCTTCATAGTGTCTGTACCACTCCCAGCTTGGTACATTTTACAAGCATGTTTCTAATTTCATCGTACAAGCACTTAACTGAAAAATAAAAACACTGCAAACCCTAAAGGGATCCTTGTGGAAAAGATCATCTAGCAAGTCCTTCTAGTCTTCCAGTGAATGACTCTCCCAGTACACTTTTCAGACACAGCAAACATGCATTTTAAGGTTTCATCTAGATTTCTTCCCAATTTGCTTATGGGAGTATCACAGTGACAGTATCCAAAGCCCTACTAACATCAATTGTATGACTGGTACTGATTTACCTCTAACCACAAGACCTCTCCCTTGACAACATAAAGAAATTATTATTCTTTACATTTAGGGGATGATCCAATTGCACTCGAAGATGCAACTGTCCATCTACCAAAGCATTTATGGAATACCCATTAATACTCTAGCTAATGAGAGAGATGCGTTTCTCCCAGATGTTACATAACTTGACTCAAAGAAATCAAACATTATTCATTCTAAAAACTTGTACATTCAGTTATAATGACAAAAGATACAATTTCTTTCCACAAATAAAGGTGTAAACCACCAAGAAAATAGTTACTTCTAACTAAAGGATAATGCTGGTACAAGTGTAAATGAATCCGTCCTTGAATATTTTTAGCCTGGAAATTAGAAGGAAGCCCCTAACCATGAGAATAATCCATTTCTAAAGCAAACTACCAGGTTGCTCCACTGGGAGCTTGATGAGTCCAAATCTAATATGCTTTGAGATTAATTACACCTTATTTGTGATCATGAAGAGTTCTCATTTCTTAGCAGCATCTTGTATCTTCTCAGCAAACATGCCAAACTTTTAATTCTCATTTTTCCCACTGAGGGGAAACAGTTTACTTTTTTTTTGGCAGAACATTTAAAAGAAAGAATTAGTTTTAATTAGTCATTAAAATGTTAAATATTTAAAGTGGTCTTCATCACTTAACTTTATTTAACTTAGTTCAGAAAACATGACTTCAGTATCTAATAATAATTAGCACTTTGAATAAAAATGAAAATTCCTCTGTTAACCTCAAATAATCATATCCTCTAACAAGGAGCCTCCAATATACTATGCACTTAAGTTTGTTGTTTGTCTGGAAACCAAGATTATTTTTCTTAAGTACTCCTAGGATTTATTTATTGCTTTTAACTCTGTTTTGCAGCAATCTATTGCAGAGGGTAAGGTCAGGCAGCTTTCCACTTTCTAAATTCTTTAATGTAGTTATTTAAATGGAAATTTTGGATAGGTCAGCCAGCAAGCAGAGTCTATTAGCAACATAAAATAATATCCTAGAGACTAAAATGTATTCACCATTTCCCCATTTCATGTGAATTTCTGTTTTACAAGTCAGGTGATCGCTGACAGAATTACAGTGCTTCTGAAAATTTCTCTGTGATAGCCTCTGTCTTTTCCTGCATTCTCCATTTCTCTCATCCTCATTTCCCACTTATGTGAAGTGTGGCTTAACAGCTGAAGGCTGTACATCAGATCTAGGCCTCTTTATGCCACACTACATGTGAAGATAAAGACGACATGGTGTCTTAAATTAGTAAGCTCAATTTAATTACGAAAAAAAAATCACACACAAAGTAAGGTTTTATATGTTGAAAAAGGTTACCTTTTTTTTCTATTTAACTCTTGAACTTACACTTCATTCTACATTATTGATTTGTTTCAAACAGTATCTGTGACTGATAAGCAGCTAAAATCTGGCTTCCTTGTGCCTCTCTTGGATGTTAAGAGAACAGTCTGAGGTTATTTGGGAATCACTACCCGTTTTTGAGAAGCTGTGACATTTGAATACGAGAAAATTGCTTTCCCATTTTACCTGCAAGAGGTTTACTTTTCTCACAGCGTGCCTCATCAACAGTGCACACATACTGCAGAGTGGTCTTACCAAAATGATGGTGCCCAGCCCTGCAACACATTTCTCTTTCTTTGATTTGAACTTCTTGGTTTTGTTTACCTGTACACTGATTATTTCTCTTAATACATCAAAATCTGGCATCTATTGCAACAGTACCCTCCAGACAGAGCTGAAGATTTTGTCACGAAAAAAAGACAATGTGCCAAACAATAAAAGATTATCTCCTTAAGGTGCTAGAAGAAAGGAAAACATTAGAAGTGATGCTTTTCATTAACTACTATCTAGGATCACATGAAAATATCAAGGGCTCCTCATACTTCCTTTTGCTATGTCCAGTTCTGACAGTAAAACCACTAAATACTAAAGGCCTGTTGTCACAGCCAACATCACGGAGGTCAATGACTTCAAAATGCTCTATACGGAGCCTGCGAACATCACTTTTGAAACTGGGTGCACGTAATTCTTTCCGAAGTTAGGAGATGCTTTCCTCCTGAGAGTGAAAATTTTTCTATAGCCAACCAAGCTACTAACAGACTGGAGAGTGTGATACTAGGATAGACACTCTTGTCAGCAAGGCAGTACCAGTAATGCAGCCAGTCATTTTCCCAGTAAGGCCGGAACTATTAATAACTTGTATTTCCAATAGTATTATGCATATTTACAGTACCATTCTTTAATATGCATAATTACTAGGTTGCCTATTTAGGTAATAATTAAGGCACACAGCCAATATCATAAAATTGCTCTATAGTGATGAAGATGCACTTTAAATCAGAGACTTTTAAAGTCAAACATGTCTACCACACTGTGAAAACATGTTCCTGCTGAGAACCAAAAATCCATAACTGAGTTTGAATGACATTCTGTGATTTCAAGTAAACAATATTAATGATTTAATTATCTATCAAGAGTAAATTATTCCATTTCAATATAATTTTATAACACGAATGCTACAAATAAGATTGTTTGTAAATACTTGACAACTCAAAATTAGATTTATAATAAATAATAAAAGGAAGTAGACAAAAAAGGAAAAGTTTGAAATATCAGTATCAGAAATATGAAAGAACTGCAAAGGACTTGTGAGATACTAAAATTTAAAACAATCAGATACTAATTATTTAGATGCATAATTTTCTGATAAACAAAAAAGTACTACTTTTTTACTTATTATGGTAAGTACATAGCTACATGGAAATTTATTATACTTGTGCAGTCCTGTTTTTGCTTTTAATGTGCCCTCCCCCGTCTTCGCAAGGATATAACCTGGACAAAAGAAGGAAACTCTGAAATTTTTTCTAGATGAAGATGGCAGTTATACAGTGTGACTGAGAGCTGCATGCAGTTTGAGGCAGTGAGAAATGAGATTTTTAGTGAAATTCTGGCTCACTGAAGTCAATGGGAGCTTTACCATTAGTTTTAGGGAAAGCAGAATGTTGCTCTTTGGTTAAATTACTAGCATAATTTTCTACAGCATGTTCTTTGCTTATGTACATGCATGTACTTTTAATATTATAGGTGCTTTATATTTCCTAACTTTATCTAATATCACTTGGTATAAGATTTTTTTGTTTTGACCACTGCCTCTACAATTTGATACGTGCCCTATAAAAATAGCTATGGTTTTAAATGAAACAATTATTCACTACATAGCTGTCAACAGCAGTACTACCTAGCAGATTTAGAATAAAATGCATACCTGAAGGAAAATCCTTCCAATTCCACTCAACAGCTGAGGCTCTTGCTGTGGGTAATACTTGATGACGGTGTGATAAGCATCTACAGCAAGCACATAGTCCTAAGGGGTGAAAAGCAAAAGCACATGACCAGATATTTAAGCTCAGCATTCTTCAGCCATTATGTCGCCTTCTTTTTAAAGACACGTTCAAACAGAATTAAAGTAATTGCATCTTGTCAGTGGGACAGAATTTCTACCTATCACTGTACGCACTAGTAACTGACTCTATTGTTTTTTTCTTAGTTATACTGGAACTGCATGCACAGGGGATCTTCCTTTTTTTTTTTTTTTTCAACTGGATCATATTCTGTTTGTAGCTCAATGCCAAGAACAAAAAATCTGAACGTTTATTCTTCAGTTTAGATTATGATTTAGGATGAAAGTCAAAAGCCTTCTGTATGACTAGAGTATACATACTTGAGAAGTGTCTCATGTTTCAAATATATGTATAATTTACATGGTTTAACAAACTATGTTCCGAAGCTTTGGGAACTGCTTGTGCACATGCTCTTAACTTCTAAAAAATATAATGTGTCAGAAGCTCCAATTCATTCACATTTTCAGATGACAAACTAGCACTACTGCCAAGGGGAACAAGACCTTTTCTATCCCTCCACTCAAACCCTTGTTCCCTTCTACCATACTGTGTAAAAGGAAAATGAGCAGGTAATCTAAATAGAAAACTGATTTGGGCTAAAACTAAGCGAGGGGTGGGCTGGTTCTGAACTCCAGGAAGCTTTGCAAGTGGCCCCGCACACACCCACCTTCACAAAGACCGTGCTAGCAAGTGGCAGCTCTGAGATCTGCCTGCTCAAGATGCAGTGCAACCGTACCCTCCAGACAATGACCAGCAACAGAGCATTAAACAAAATCATGGTCCCATTTCCCACAGGAAAAAAATACCCACGTGACTGGTTACTGCAGTCCAGCTGTTTCACGGTTAAACCACAGTAATTCAATGATCTAGGCAGTAAATAACTTCTAGAGCCTGGCTACATGGTTTTTGGCAGGCATACATGAGAAACTCTGCATGTGCTCTATGCTGGCTGGAAGACACGTAGTAGGTACATTCACAGGGCACAGGGTTGCACTAGCCTCAGCTATAGCTTCTTGGAGCAATCCAGAGCAGAGGCAGAGAAAGCCCGCATTTCCTTATAAAAGCCAGGCACATGCAAAGACAGAAGACTCTGTGCTGTACTGATTTGGTGATTCCTGACAGTCCTGCCCTTTATCTTAATAGAAGAATTTGTGGTGGGTGTTAGGAAGCAAAAGACATCAAAGAATAATCTTTCAAAACTGCACAGGCATCTTGGGATACTCTCTACCTTACCATTTTTCTTGGTCAAATTATAGTACTCATTTAACTTGTCCCTGAAGTGAACACAGCTACTGGTAAAGGTACTTTTTCTTCATCTCCTGCTTAGTCTGAGGAGGCAATGTGCCCCAGGTATAATGAATTTCTTTTCCTGAGGTGACTCTTAACTGAACCCTACTTGACCCGTGCACCAGGTCACCATTTGGAACATACTAATTGTTTCATACACACAAAAAATCAAGAGAAGTCTCTGAAATCTGATCTGCGTATGAGAGAAATTACATGTCCTATAATAGTAGAGGCTGATTTAAACAGCCCAGGAGGCACTCTGCAGGACCTTTCTTTTGCAAACAACTTGTATATTGTGGGTATAATGATTAATTCTGAACAGTTAATTGCCAACATTTAGAGTTTATTCCAATTCTAGTGTGCCATGCCATGTTCATGCTTATTATTGGTAACAGAAAGAGTTCAGAGAAAAGACAACGGGCCATATACACAAAAACATTTATTTAAATTCTGATTTATTTACCACTTAGAACTCAGACATGATGAAATTTATGCTACCAAAATTTTTCACAAATTTATGACTTAAGAAAAACTCAATTTTCATTGTAACAGCTCTCACTAAAGGACTTCATTGATCACAGAGTCCCACTGTGTTAGGTAGGTATAAAAAACTTGGAATAGGGACCCTCTGAACTGGTTCCTTAGAGGAACCCCAGCCATGCTTCTATTAGCTATTAACACCTGCAAGAGCGTCATGCATAAAATCTGAAGGATTGTCTATGACTGTGAATTTTATCCCTTTAAGCATAAAATGTGCTCACTGGAGAAATAATTTTATTATATAAAATTCTAGCTTTTGTGCTCAATGTCTTCCGTTCTGTGGTCTAAAGCTGCCCCTTACCCAGTGCTCAGTCTCATGCACGCTTTAAGGCGTAGGCTACACAACAAAGATGTGTAGCACAACCATGAGGGACAGGGGCTTTAAAGTCGCATCCCCAAACTGATGTAGAAACAACTCCCAGGAGATCATGCAGTTAAGCTGATAGAAAAGTGCTTCTGTCAGCTTAGTTTACAGCTTAGCATGATTTGACTGCAGAAAAGTCTCAGCCAGAAGAAGCTGCACGAGGGGGCACTGTTTGCGCAATTATAACACCACAGGCTTCCTGGTGTAGGTAGTAGCCAGCCTTGGTAGGAACAAGCAGCCAAGTAATGTCTTGGAGGTCCATGCTGCAGGGGCTTCATGGACTTGGCCTAGTCAGGCAAACAAACCCTCCTCCCCTTTTGCATTCCCTATCAAGTGACTGTACATCACCATATGCGTTATAACTAGGAGTACGTAAACATTCACACCTCCTAAAATGTGAGAGTAGAGGTGAAGCATTAAGAGTCTATGCACTGTACTTGTCAGTATGGCACCCTGTCTCCATACGACAGCAAAGCACATAGCATCTGTGCTTATCTACCCCATGCCTTGCAGTACCTATCACAGGAATGGGACCCATTTCTTCCAGGAGATGACAAGAGACTAAGTTATACATGTCCAAAGCCACCCCTAAGCATAGGCGAGGATGGCCCCAGGATGAAACTGTAAAACATTATCACTCCAGGCTCCCTTCTAAATACAACCTCATTTTGTAGTAACTCCAGGATCCCACAGTGAGTTTTATATACATTTACTCTTCCCCCCACACTATCATGGAAGCAGTATTAGATTTCTGGAGTATCCTACATGTGCTACAGAATGATACTATTCGATGGTAAGTTATAAAAGCATCTTATCTGACAGTTCCTCCTCTGAAGGAGCATATTGTAAAGTAGATTAGATTTGGTCTCATTTACTAAAGACTTTGTTTTCATTCCCAGCTTTGCTAATGTGACATGGTACACGAAAAATTGTCTGACAGAATGATAAATAAGACACCCTCCCAGAGGAGCGAAGTCTTGGTTGATACAAGTTGTGGTTGTGAGGAGTAAGACATATTAGGTACTGCCAGTAAAAAACCCAAAGACTACAGCTTGTGATCTTAAGACTTAAAGGTGGGGCTGATGTATTGTCATGGTCTTTAATTTCTAAAGATTGCGAGCCTTCAGATTTTCCACACCTTCATTAAAAAATCCCAAAAGAAGCACTGAAGTTACACAGTTCAGGATATGAATGAGAGTTGGCCTACTATTTTATAATTCAAAATCTCTTTTATTATGAAAAGTTGGAGCTAACGTAAATATACTCATCCAAAATAGTTCTAGTAAGCCATTGGATCTGCTTGCACAGAAATGGCAAGTGGGGTTTGTTCTTCCTTTGATGCACTGCAGTATAACTGTATTTCCCTTCATGGTCACTGCATACATTTTCATGTTTCCCTCACCACCACCTTAAGTACTTAAAATATTAATTATGACATATTTAGAAATAAGTATAAATGACCATGATGTGTAGAATGCTGAGAGTAGGTTCAATAAACCGTAGACTAAATATCAGCTTTAGTTATACAAAGTGTATAGTTCATAAATACTATATTTTGGGAAGAGAGGACAGGGATAACTTATCCTTCCTCTCTATCTAGTGCACTTGTGGAGGGATAACTTATCCTTCCTCTCTATCTAGTGCACTTGTGGAAGGGTTATGGAACCAGAGATTCACAGTGTTATGAATCCAAAGAGCAGTACTGCAGCACAGTTAGGCAAAAGACACGATGATTCATGCAGTCTTTCTCCTTTAAATCATAGAGGAACCAAAGTCCTTAGGCATCAGTCCCTTGCGTCATTAGTACAAGCTGTTACCTCCTTCTTTGTACAGTTTTAATTGTATTAGACCCAAATTAAAATCAATTCTAATGCTTTTGTTTTTATGAAGGGCAAGTTCTACAAAGCTAAGACAACACTGAAAAAAATCTAGAAAGTGCAAAATGTGCCTTTGATTAGAGTGCATTTATAATACATATGGAAAGTACTTAAGTGTTTATTCCTCAGAGAGGTAAAAATCTGGTAAGATAATGTCAAAAGCGATTTTAGCTCAGATGAAAAGAATTTAAAAAGTTTTCAAGACACTTCATGGTGATTTAGTAAAATGACAGACGTTTTGCAATTAGATTGTTGAAATGAAGCAATGTACATCATCAGTTGCATTTTAAATGAATATTCCCTGATGCTGGTATATTCAGGGTATGCTTTCATAGTGACTTAAGCCCACATTTTTTGTAAACGGAAGTCTACAGTGACACATATTACATGGTCTCCTCTTCCCTTCCTGCTGTATTTCCACCTCCTCCCTTAAGTTGCCCCTTGTTCACATGAAATGGGAAAAGCCAATTCAGTTGATATAACTGAGATCCACCATTTCTTTGTTTTTGTCACTTGGTTAAGTCCAATAGTGGTGCACAGAAGGAAGCAAGAATACATTTAAGAAAGGCTGTACAAAAAAAAGGGGATGAACAGGAAAAGACCATATAGTAAGACTGCCTTAAACTGCTACCGAACTGGATCATCGGTCACACAGATAAAAGGACACAGCAGGCAGAATTCAGTACCTAGGAAAGATGGTCCCAGGGTAAAGGAGACGTGTGATTAATTTCCTGTTCCACTATAGCTTTCTTACGCAAGTCTGGGTGAATCACTTATTTGCACCTCACTCACTACCTTCAAAACAATATACCCCTCCATCTCAATAATGTAATGAGATGTTTAGCTATGAAACGAGGCTGTATTTAAAAAGAGAAAAATCATTGTGCTACGTAAACAGAACTCCTTGAGTGAGATGAGTAATGCAGAAGAGATATGACATGAAATAAACCTAATTAGGGTTGAGGATAACTGAAGTAAATTTAAATAGTTATAGGCCCAACTTCTAATCAAAGTTTTTTTATTTTCAAGAGTCAATCCTGTCAAAATTGTTCCCTATTAAATACTACTGAAGTTTTTTGGCCAAAGAAAGAGGTTAGTAAAAATAAGATAATCAGTTTTTCTTTTTTTATACCGATGTCACATAGTTTTACTTTAATAAATTATTATTATTAATCTACTAATAGCACAAGCTATTCCATTCACCTAAGAGTATTTGGGGATCAAATATGACTGTATTGCAATATTGTAAATGTTCACTAGATGGCAATAGATGGCACTGACTTGGAGAATGAAATCAGTTGTTTTTTTAAATTACATACACTTGAAATACTTGAATAAAAATAAATGCAGTTTTAAAAGTGCATTACACAACAGCAAAAAAAATTGTAAGTATGTGGAACTGTTCAATTAATGTAATTGTTCATGGGAGAATTAACAAAAGTGTGTTTAAAAATTATTTGAAGAAGTAGTTTCATACTGAATACTCTAGAAGGTGGAGAAGATGATTATAGCATTGCTGCATGTTAGAATGGTCTTAAAAATTATTAAATTTATAAATAACCAATATAATTCTCTCACAGAGGACCTGTCACATAAGCAGAAAAATTAACTTCATGTACTACTCTGGTTTTAACTGCAACATGACTATGTTTGAAAAACCTTTCTCAAAAACTCCCCACTCCTCCATATAGGGATATTTCTGAAAACTGAAAGACTCAACTACTCCATAGCCAATGCACTGAAATGCAAATTTCAGATGGAAGTAATTATGCATTAACATGCAGTTGTAGGTAATCTGGAAGTTACTGTGGAACCATAAATTTGTAACTTAACAGCTGTGAGAGAGGTCCTAAGTACAATTGGTCTTCAGAAGTATCTGAACTGCAGTATTTCCAAAGTACCATTTCCAACAAGGTGATAATTGGTATTCACAAATATATTTTTATTACTAGAAGAAGATAGCACTGACACGACCAAATCAGAAGAAAGGCAAGAACCGTGCATGCACGTGGATTTTTGTGTACGCGAGAAGAAAAATACTGAAAGTGTTAAAAACAATTCACAGTCAAAAGTAAAGTAAACTTCTTGAAAAAATATATTACCAGCATTTTCTTATTTATATATTCTACTTCGTTTGGGATGACAACTTGTGCTTTTCTCCACTTGCTTTTCAAAAAAGGAAGTTCCTTAAAAACTGAACCTATGTCAAGTACCTACTTTAAAACACAAATGCTTACTATTTCTTAAAAATACCTCATAGTTTAATGGACAATTATTTCTATTCAAGACAGAAATGTTCTGATCGCAATATCATTTGAATACAAATGTCTGTTTTCCCTAATTCTCATAAAAAGGATATTCCATTTCATGTAAAGTAGTATTTGGATAACTGGATCTTAACTAAAAGATCCATGCTTTTTGAGGTACGGTAATACTAAGAATGGAGCCCTATTTGGGAAGTAGCTTAGTAAACATCCTTGGTCAGGTTTGGCATGACCTTGGGCAATCGAAGAGCAGGGAGCAAGGAGTGCAAATCTTGGCCTCTGAAGATTATACTGCTGACAGCTCTGCTCCGAGGCTGTTGCTGCTAATTGATCTGTGAAGTACAGCTAAGCTCAGGATAACAGCAGTTTGTTGCAAGCTCAGAATGGCGATATCCCTATTTCCCTGACCATGAGGTGAACGTCGGAAGAAATTTTATTTCTACTTCCTGAACACAAGGAGAAGCTAAGAGCGTTGCACCAAAAGGAGTAGGATTGCTTAAAAAAGTAAGGGGGAAACAAGGGGGGAAAAAAACCAAAACAGCAGTGGAAGCCAGTTACTTTTGCTTTTATTCCTTTCTCTTCCCCCCCTACCCACTAGTGAGGATTTAACTTGAAAGAAGGTATCTTACAATTGAGATAAGTTGACAAAGGAGAATGTATTTAGATGTGCTCGATCTTCATCATATACAAGGCTACAGTATTATTAACGCTCACAAACAGAGCAACATTCCTAGTGCGCAGTTTGAAAAAGAGCACGTAATTGCTTTTAATTACAGCATTTAGTTAAGTGTTTGAAAAATTCAATTTAAAAATGCAAATTCTGTATTGTTATTGCATATTCTTCAGGATGATTTGGGGAGAAATAAGTACAGCTATGTTCCCAAAGAACATTACTGCAAATGGTTATCTATTAAATAAGACATTATTAAGTCTAATTAATTCTTCACTAAGCAAAACCTCTATGTACAGCCAGGTAGTCTTCCCTTATCTATGCACCAGTAATTCTCTTGCACTTTCTCTGAGGTTCTATTCTGGAATATACGGTACCTCTGCAGTTGCTGCCACCCACGTACCTTCATCATTAGCAGACAGTTTGCCATGGAGTACACCACCCGGCCCAGACGTGACCTCCACAGCTGAACAGAGGCTGCAAAATAAGAGCAGCTTGTGAATTTGCACAAATAAATTAGAGGTTCTTTCTTGCCATCAATTATTGGTCCTATGAATTACGATTTTGAAAGATCCCCCTCGTTAACACCACTGGGTTTTAGCCTAGAATTTTTAATTCTCAGCCATGCTGCACCATCAGACAGAAAATTCTGCATCTCTCCAAGGGAATTGCTCAAGCAGCTCTGGGGACCATACACAATGCAACAACGCAGAGCAATAGAGAGCCACTCAGCTTTGAGCTCAGGCCAAATATTAAACACTAAAAGAAGCCACGCATTTTCCAATATCAGAACAAAAGGTGCATAAAAAGATTCAAGTGATAACAAGCATCAGTTTAAAAACATGTAATCTACAGCATTAAATGTGATAAACTCAAAAATCAAACATAGCTAAAATGTCATTTCAGAGCCAAAACACGCAGGGTGAGAACTGTCTGAGTCTGGGACTGTTTGTGCTTGCCTCTGGCTTAGAGATATGCTGGAAAAAATCTGCCAAGCCTGTCTCCTTTCCCCATGCTCCTGGAGCTTGCAGGCATTAAAAGCTGCAGCAGCAGATTTTTCTCTCTTGCTTTGCAGACAGACTCCTGATGTTGTAAGAGAATGGTTCACATAGATCCTTATTTTCTCTTGCGTTACAGTACCATAGATCAATGCTAGAAATATTCCTCTAATCCTCAAAAATAAACATTAGGAGTATTAATTTAGTGTATTTGGAAAATAAATGTCTCAGTCAATCAGCTGTCAAGGTCACCGTAGTGATTTGAGAAGGGGGGAGGAAAGGTAGAAGAGGCTATTTCAATGAGATTGTGATAACTGAGACCACTTATTTGTATCAATAATGTAGTCTCTGATGAAAGCATGGCAGGTCATGTAGATAATTCTTTCAGCACACATAAATGCCATTACAAATAAGAGAGCTTGGTGAAATGTCTACTCCCCTTCCTAAGAAGAAAAACTCCTTCAATCCTCTCCAACAACAAAACAAACAACCCATGAATATTCCCTATCTTTGTCAAAAGAGGGGCATAATGTGGGGCCCAAGACTGAACCCAGTATTTCATCCACTGTACCTTAAAATCATTCGTTACTCCTAGCTTTTGTTTTAGAAATTCCCCCTTGACCACACATCCCTACTGCTATTAATGAAGAGGATGATGTAAACCATGAGCAAATATTTTATGATACATTTCTGTTTTTCTTTCCTTGTGGGTGTCTGTAAAACCTGGACATAATGAAATAACTCTCCTTTATTATTTCACTTATGTTAATCTTTCCTTTTCGCATGTCCTCATAGTTTGATAACCACATTCAGCTTTTTAGGACTTAGGTGACAACAAATTAGATGTTGATTCCTGCAGTGGAGTCATCTAGGTTTCCTGTTAAAAATCCAATAGCACCAGCTACGGTTCTCAAAAAGGACTGCAAAGCAGACAGATCAGATGTTTTCAGTCTGTGCTATAAACTGAACAGGAACCTGATCTGGAAATTGCGTAGCCCTGTGGGATGAAGCTTCTTAGCATTAGCAGAAAGGGGTTAAAGAAAACCTGCAAAGCAGTAAACAAAATCGAAAACCCAACAGCCAATCACTGTGTGTTACTGAAATGCCTGAAACCCACTCTGCAGGTCCATGCAGTCATGCTTCCACTCTAAGCATTTGTTTTTCCTTGTTATTTATCAAGGACTCCATACTCCACGCTGCCATTCATTTCAATAGGAGCTCTGTGCACTGAGAAGTTGCAAAACTGGCATCTTACAGAATGTGTTACCAGGCAAGCGGTGCAATGTGCCTATTGGAAAAACTGGTGCTCTGTTCCAGACTAGAGGAGATATACACGATGAATCGATCGGTGTAGCACCTTCTTACACCAGCAATAAGGAAATTACATGCTAAGCATAATCCCCATAATGAATTAAGGCTGTCTTCACATAAAGCTAATAAGGTTTGCTTCAGCTAGTCTCACATGAAAAAAACCAAACCCATTATCAGCCTCCTGGAGCTCCAAATGCAGTGAAGAAGCAGACAGGGAGCAGACCTGGCTGACCTCCACAGCCAATAGCAGTCAACAGTCTCTGCAAAGGTGCCATGGGCTTTTTCGCAGTCTTAAACCTACAGGCAGCTGCACAGTAGACATACGAAGATCCCTTCGAATTTTCAGCAGCCTTGTCCCTTGGTAACTACTAGCTGCTGCTTTTCTAACTATGCCTCCTCCTGAGCTCATCTCAGCTCTAAAGCAGCAGCGGAGAGGAAAAGCAAGGAGCCAGAAACTCACGAGTGAGGCAGACTGCAAGACGAAGGATTATGACACGGCTAGGAAAAAGTCCTTGTACCTTAAAGGGGAATCAGTGTCTTGGTTTTAAAGGGGTAAAAAGGAAAAGAATGTGGGAACAATAAGGACAAAAATGAGGGTAGAAAGGGGATAACAGGGAAAAGTAGGTAGGAGAACAGAGGCAAGAAGAACAGTAGATACAAGGAGAGAAGAACAGAACTCCTGGAACGCTGTGGATAAATCTTCAATATCAGATTATTTCTCTTTTTCCTAACCCTTTTGAGAAGAGTAGCAAATGTATTCATTTGACTATATTTGCAAATGCCTTTATGATATATGCTGCTCGCATGTGCATTCACTTTTTTAGGGCATATCTAGATGGTGTATTAAGTCAAGTACAATAACACATTAAAGCTGCTTTACATCCAGTCAATTTGAAGACCAGGCAGAAGAGTTCAAACAGGTCTGCACCCTTCCATATAGATGTTGTTTTAGGGAATTGTTTATAGTAATTTTTTAACTCTGCTAACAACTCTACTCAGCCTCTTCCTATCTCAGAGGCAGACTTTTACTTCCCACAGGCTCTAGGTGAATGTTATCCTAGAAAGAAGTTGGTAAGATTTCCTTATACTGTTAGTTGAAGCTGAAAGGTTTTTGTTTTCTTGGTATGATGTTTTTAACTTGCTAGGCACCATGAGTGGTTCATATAATCCATAACAATGCCTAAAATGTCACCTCTTGTCCAATTCTTAAGTGTACTCAAATGACCTCATTAGTATAAATTCTGTTAAAAAAAAAAAAAGATGCTTGGACAACTGATTTGTCCTGATGACCCTTCTTTATGCAGTAATGTATCCTATACTATTGAAGTTAAACAACTGAGAGAGGAGGAACAGGAAAAAAACATAATTGCATATAAAATCATGAAAATGACGATGTGGATTAATATAATCTAAATCGTACTCTAAAAAGTGACTTAGGTTTTTCAGGAGTCTAAGTAACCACGCAGCTACAGTGAGACTCGGCCAACTATGTAGCAGCATCCTAGGCCAGTGTAGCCCTTGTATGATGGCAGCTCCAGCTAAAGAAATTTAGTGGATTTCAGACATGAGGACCGAGAGGAGCCAGTCAGACAAGGCTTAAGATGAAACATCCATCTAGCTGCAACAGCAAAACACTTATATATTCATCACTAAAGGATAGGAGACATGTTCTTTGTTTCTTCTAAGTAGGAAAAAAATTGATTTAGTGCATCAGTTTGATCAAGGGCAAAACTGTGAAATTAATTCCAGCAAATAAAAGTACAAGATGTATCATTTCAGAGGCTGAGTAGGCTATGAGATTACAAAAATACTGTTTTAACAACTCTGGGGCAGCCTTGTGAAAACTTCTGGCATACTTAGGCAAGCGATAAAAACACACTGCCTGTGAAAAAAATGTTTAAAGAATACCTACCTTGTCTGTTCTCCTGTGTAATGTTAGTCATACTTCCATCTTCAGCTAAGCCTTGTTCCAAATTTTCTAATATCTGTAGTAAATTTTTTAAAGTAACCAACATGAGTTTAAACAGTACTATATATTAAATGTAAATTATTTACAATTGACAGTCTATATGAAAACCAATTCAGGCAGGAATGCTTCACCTAGGTACAGTTCAAAATTACTGATTATTACCATAGCTACATGAGTTGCACAAAGTAAGAAAGCCATTGTACAGTAGAAGGATGTTAGAGTTCAGGTTTATGATACTTACAGAACATTAAATGTCAGCACACTCTAGGGACATACACATTTTGTTAAGCAAAACATGAAATATGCTTCACCAGGGAATGAATGTTAACAACCACAAAGAAAGTCAAACAGATTTTTCATAGAAAGCCACTGCCTCTTGACTCCCCCACCCTAAGTATGGGCTCTGGTTTCATCCTTTTGTCCTTAATGAAGTACTCCTCTTAGTTCTTACTGCAATTTCCCTCACAAAGTTTGAGTTTTATTGCTTCTTTTTATTTATTATAGATTTTAAATCATGTAAATTGTTGAATGAATGAAACGCTGTATTACTGGAAGAATGAAAATGTATACTTAATGAAGCTTGTGTCTTAAGCACTTTTAAACTATGTATGTAAGGTTCCATCTGAAATGCAAGTCAACTTTTCTTTTTCTAATCCCATTACAGTTTCTCCAAATTTGTTTTCTGATTCCCACAGATCACCCTTTTTTTCCTGTTACAGATGTATAACTTTGGTCATAGAACACTGCTTGAGATTTCCCTCAAAAAAACATTAAGGCCACTTGCTCTTTAATCAGCCGCAGTGGTTAGCCAATTAGGGAAATAAAAGGCGCTTCCTCTTCCGGGGACTGAGTGCACTTCCGAACACAGAGCTCTCAGCTTCTGTCAGTATAAGAAAAAAATAATTTTTCTCCTACATCAGCAAAGCATTCCAATTGTGCTTAGTGCTTTGTAAGTAAACACTTAAAAACAACACAGGAAATCCTCCAAAGCAGAGACAAGTAGAATTAATCTGGCCTCAGACAGCGTGTTGGTGCCTTCTACAGCCAATGAAGAGCAATCGCTACCTTCAGGAAGGGAGTTCATGCAACCTCTTTTAGACATCCTAAGGTGGAAGGAATCGCCCTAAGAGATACCAATCTCTTTTCACAGACTAGAGTGAAAGCTTGAAGTTAGGTGCCATAAATTTTGCTACAAAGAACTTAAGAATAAGGAGAGACATACGATGAAATGACTGCAGTTACCACATGCCAGCTGAGCCAGGGCAATTTTCCTGATAAGAATTGTTAGCCCATGACAAATACAAGGAAATATGATTTAGTGTAAACCTTGTTCACAGAGGGCTAGGCTAATTGCCTTACCTCAAATTCTGAGAGGTTATGAGCATACACCAGTAGATACTGCAGCTTAGTTGATAGGTGGCAATTTATGAGATTGCAGTGGCATGCCTGCGAGACTGAATCTCAGTCCCACTTTCAAAAGCAGTGTAGCCACTTAGCAATCCCTTAGAAACCAAAGCATCACATTTAAGTATTAAATGCCCAGTGTACAATGAGGCACCTTGTCAGAGGAAAAAACAAACTCTTCTCTCCCAGAAACACCTTACCGCCTATTTTCTATCCAGTCTAAAAACCATGATCTTTCTCTTCCCCTGGAAAACACATAGTGATCACTTCTCATTCTCAATAAGGTCGAGTTCTTACTCTTGAAATGGTCTAAACACAAGGTGCCTTCATCAATGAGACATGCTGTCTTGTTTAAAAAGACAACGTGTTTGTTTGACAAAATCCTTCTCTGAAAACGTGTTCACTAACATCATCAAGAAAGAAAGAATTAGATATTAGCATACAATTAGAGTATTACATTAACCATTCTATGACATTACTTGGGGATATCTAGCCATCACCTCAAGCTCAAAGTAATTAAAACAGAACTCGGTGCTGATTTGAGGCTAATTGTTTTATTCCCTAGGTTTATCTCCCTTTGCCCTTCTTAAGTATAAGAACATGACCTGCAGTTTTTCAGCATTTGGGCATTTCCCCAGTTTTCCAAGAATTGTTTAATAATAACATTAATGATTCAGGTAGTTCCTCAGTGTAAGCTATCTGGGTTAGTTGACATGAAATGTTTAATTTTAGCAAATCCCCTCATCCCACTTTTCTACAGATAGTAAACTGTTTATTCTAGCAATATCACATGGGATAGCTCTAAACATCCTTGTTTCTATTGTAAAGAGAAATATGATTGAACCCTTCTACTATTTACTTAAACATCAGTTTTATGTATGACCTATGCTTTTTCTTGTTTTGAATATTTATAAATGCACACTCATTAGTTTCACTGGCTAGTATTACTTTACCAAGTCTTCTGTTTCATTCCCTATCAATCACCTGTATACTGTAATTACTAACCTATGCACACCACCATTTGCATTCTTAGTTTCCTATCCTTACGTATTTCTTTTTACTATTTTATTTGTTCTTCCACAACTTTTCACCAGCATTAGCTTCTTACTCAACCTTTTTTGGTGCTTCTGGAATTGTGGCTTTTTGGGTACTCAGACTGGTGCAGGATCATCATCATTTCTACAAACTCATCAAACAAGGCATCAAGACAAATACCCCCTAGACTGAAGTAATGTATGAGAAATAGAATACTTGCATGACATTAGTAACTGAGCCAGAACTGGAAGTTGAATGAAAATAAACCCCCAAAACAATCAGTAGCTAAGAGACTGAAAAGTTCATCAGTTTGGAAGTAAAACAGAAGACCAGGAGATATGAAGAGCTTGTATGGAAGGGCCAGGGAGGAACTACTCATGAAGGAGAGTGGTGGAACTACAGAGGGAGGGGCTGATGGACAAATGGCACAAAGTATTTTTGAGAAGTTTTGCAGAAGTAACACTTGCAGAGGCTTTTTTAGGAAGCAAGACTGTTAACTCACTTGGCACTTCTCCACCCACCTGGTAGAAGAGCCCAGTACAGCTCTGCCACTTGAAGGATTAGGGTTAAAAAGTGAAATGCACTGCACTATGAGAAGCGTGCATTTCCAGGACTCCCTCAATCAGCTAGGAAGCTTAGGTACAAACAAGGGAGGAGTTTAGTTTAAGTCTGACTGTTCTTTTCACATTTTGGTCTCCAGGTAAGCATTTATTAGCATGTCCTCAGCATTATTAGCACTAAAGTAATCATGCCTATGTTTTTAAATGAATACTTGGAAAGAACAAACCCTTTTGTGATTTAAATTACTATTGTTACTCTTACTGCTTGGCTGTTTGGAGACCATTTATTTCAAGGCGGACTTGTAAAGGCAACAACTCATTGAGGCAATTCATGTTGGGAAGACCAGCAATAACACGGAGACAGTAACAATTCCACTGGATTCCTCCCCCAAGCTGTAAGAGGCATTTGGCACTACAGATTATTTCTTTCCCAAATGTTGTACCTATAGACAGAGATGTAAAATATCCGACCAGATCTTGATTACAAATTTGCAGGAATACTGGAAAATGTAAAAATATTATTGCCTATACAGCGAAAATGAAAATTATGTTTTTGCATTCAACCTCCAATCCTGCTTCAGGTACCAGAAATATCTAAGTAGATGGGGGGTGAAGAGACTGAGTTACCAAAACAGTGACAAAGTAAATATGGTTAGATCTTTAAGTAGAATGGCTAATCCAAAGTTGACAAGTGTCTGTAGAATGCATACAACAAAAAGCAAAGGGAATTTAGCAGGTTAAAAGGAAATATCAGATAGGAAAAAAACACAATTACATTAAGGAAGAGAAACAAAATAGGAAGACAAATTTTCTTATGATAAGAATGCATTAGCATTAGCCTGGAATAGCCTCCCAGGGGATGTGGCCTCAGCATTATAGGCTGGCTCATTAAAAACTAGAAAACAACCTTGAGTTGCAGAGAGACAGACTAGGTGAGCTAATAGGTCTTTTCTCTCTTCTAGCTTTTATGACTCCAAGATCATCTGATTTACATAATGACTATTCGTACGCCCTTCTGTAAATACGGATGACCAAAGATTAGTTTTCCACTTTTTAAAATAGGGAAGTAAAACACTAGAGGCTTTTGGTTGAAAGCTCCCCAATTAATTCTGTTATAACCCAAATGGTTCCCAAGTGTCATATACAAATATTAAGACTAATGAGTGTACATCCTTTATGTTTTCTTGGTTATGCCATGTTTTTTTGTAAGTGTTATGCACTTTATTCTTGCACATTCCAGGTGAGATCGAGATTATTAGACTAATAGCATTCTATTAAAAAAATTAAAACATATATCTAAACAATTTTTTTGTCAGCCAACCCTGACTTCAAATGGTTAAATTATCACCAATTTACAACTGTCTTTTAAAAACATATTTATCTTTATGAGCTGTCCTTTTTCACACTCTTGTTTCTACAGTTGTCTTTGAATTGCTCCAAAAGACAAGGTATTTAATTGAATGCAAACAAATGAAGTAATCTGCAATGAGATGTCTAGAATAACTAATCAGAAATATTCTCTTGGGAAGGATGGTATGTTTTATTTGTTCGTTTGTAGTTTTCTGTGTACTGTACTTTAAAAAGGAACATCCGTCAGCACAGACAATGGCTTGTCCTGGCTACTGTATCCTGGCTCTGGTGGAAGCTGTCAGAAACAAAGGGAGATGATTCTCTTTCTGACCGCAATTGAACACGCTAACCCAGGAGAAACTTTGCCAATTCAGACACAGAAAGGCAGAGTGAAAGAGATGGCAATCTGCGAACCAACAGCAAGTGCAGAGAATGGAGGACTCCTCAGAAGAGCTAGGAGTAAATGTACAGCCAGCCTCAAAGCAGCTTTCCCCAAGGGCGCAAGGGATCACACAGGATTTGTAGTGACCTAAGCCACTAGAGGCTGATGGAGTGAGAGCATGAGTAAACAGACCTGTTCTTCAAGAATGTAATGAGCAGGGAAATATGTGTATTTTAATTTGTAAATCTCCTTTATTTCTATTTCATCTTCTCTAGCAGAAGTTTCCCTTATTTCAACAAATAATCAGCCTAGTTCATGTTCAAACAAAACCTTGCATTAAAGTTTAAAAGCTTCCTTGGTACACTGGGTATGCTTTAAGGATATGCACTTCAAGGAAAAGAACACAGGCAGAGCCACCTCAAGGTTGTAGATGACTTAAAGGTCTTGTAAAAGGCGGGGAGTTAATTTCCTTTTCTTTCATTCCTCTATTGACCAATAATCTTTAATCTGTGGAGAATCATGGCTGATCACACTGTAACTGATATGGCCATTTCAATAAAGTTAGCCAGATGGCTGATGAATGCCCTGCTCAGCAGTTACTTCCTTGTTCACATTCATACAATTTTCTCTCTCCATTACAAGATAAAGGAACTTAGAAACCAGTTAAGTTTTTGGAATCTAGCGGCACCTTCATGATTGAAGGGAGATGACACAGCACTTAATACCAGATCACATAAAAACAAGATATGAAACAGCTGATCTGCTGCAGACTGGGGTAGGCAAATGTCAGTAGAAGCACTGTGAAATCCTGCAACAGAGGAGTATGACATTTCCTAGAAGAAAAAAAAAACTACTTCAAATTGAGGACTGTTTATGATGGAAAAGGCTGGAGAGAACAGCCTGCCAGTAAGATTATTAGATGAGATGGTCATGAACAGGTAACAGCATTCCTGAAGTGCTAAAAAGTAGCACTTCTTGGCCAAATGAGGTCTCTCTCAACTGTTTCCAAATCAGTTCTTTCTAACTCTATAACAAATGCCACATTCATCTCTTATTACCTAAACCTTTCCTCTTTTTCCCTCATAATACAAAGAACCGTTTTTTTTACTGTAAACATTTGGTTATCCTAGTCACTACTCTGCTAGAAGCAAGCTGATTTTATATACATAAGGCCATTATAGCTGTACAATTGGCAAATATCAAATCCTTTCACTTTATCCAAGTTATTTTCAGGAGTAAATATAGGAAACTTTCAAGAAATACTGAAAATAAAAATTAATCACATGTATTTATCTTATACACAGTTTTGAACTTTCAAGTGTCACAGATAAAACAATAATGCTGCATTTCTTCTAGAGTTTACCACATTGTAACATTCATAGTCACTGCTGCATTAGACTACTTGGGAAAGATCTCTGTAAAAAACATTTAAGGATGAATGCTTAACAGTCAGGGTGTTGCATTTAGTGGATAAGGTTAGTGCTCACAACACCACCACTCCAATTTCAGCACTGACAAATCCCCTATTATAATTTAGGCCATAATTTTGTATTATAGCACTTGACAAAACAAAACAAAAACCCCAAAACAAACTCAGCAGGTTCCATTTTTATTCCCCAATGACCTTTGTTTCCAAAACCAGCTATTCAGACTATTTCTGAAGGATCAAGACTATTTTTTAAGTATCAAGATCATTAACAACTGTGTTTTGAGCTAGCTGGACACAGCTGAGCGAGGGAAGAAAGCTCTCCTACTTGCCCTCAAACACATCTGAGAACTATGTTGTCCACTGTTCTACTCATTTTAGTCAGAGCTACCACAGAGGAGAGAAGGATGTATCCTAAAATGAAAGAGGCACTTAATTACTTCTTTCAGTGAGTTCCTTATAGGTATCAAGATGGAATAAAAAATGTCATCGTTGAAACTTAATGTTCTTTATAAGGACAGTAAAATACATTTCTTAAACATTAAGAAATGTTAGCGCACAGAGCAGCTGTTACCTTGGCGCAGATTATCTTCATACCATGCAGTCTGTCAAGTGATTCCTGAGGATTACCTAGGTACTGAGGAAGTTCAGCATGTAAAATCCGCATGGAGAAAGGAACCATGGAACCTAAAAACATAATGAATTTTATTAAATGTGTTTGCTATAATGATCAGTTTGTGATTTGCCTACATAACACAAGGTATTTCCCACTAGTGTATATAACACAAAGTCCATTTTACCTTCATATCTTTTTCTTCTCCTGATGAAAGATGTGAAAGATGAGAAAATAGCAAACTTTTTCTTAGCTATAACATGTAATGTATTGTAAAATGTTTTAAATAGGTAAACACATATGTAACCATAATCAGGAAGGCAAGAAAAAAATGCATCTAATTCAAATTTTCAAGAACAAGTTGTGCATGGAAGTACAATGTTTCATTAAAGATTTTTATAAACTAATTAAAATGGATTAAAAAAAATTGGAAGTTTACTCAAGTTGCAGCTACAACGTTATTCCTAACATTTAATAATTACGCATATTTTACAATCAATGCAGAAGAAATAATACGAAATTATTGGCCTTAAAAGCATGCTTGCAAAAAAGTTACATAACCAGGGCATGCAAAACCACTTCTACATAATCCTTTTCCACATAAACAGAAAGTTGATATGAAGGGCTCCTATATTACAGAGAAAAAAATATGAACAGAAAACCAACACGAGTCAAAAGAAATAAAAAATAAAAACGGTATAATGAACAACAAAAATAATAATACTATAATAGACACATTAAATCCAAAAATATATATCAAGTCCTCCGGGAAATTAAAATATATTACAAAATATTTTGTTTCTTTTTTCTATTAATATCCATAGGTTTGTGTAAAGGTCTGAGTCCATTATGCTAAGCAGAGACCATTCCATTGCTCTAAAGATGACTTAGTCCGGGTTTTACTTCATTAATGTCACTTTTCCACAAAGAGTTACTAAATGGCTCTATACTGTGAGACTGACTCTTCATAAAGGTGGTGTATTTTCTGTATTTTCTGGTTTATTGAAAGCATCAAAGGATAAGGAAGGAATTTTAAGCAATATTTGGGGAGAAAAAGAAATTTCTTCCTTTTCATGTTAGTTTACTTTTATCTTTATTATTATTATAATATTTACCAAAGACTCAATCCTCTAAGTTTATGAGCATCCTGGCTGACTTCAAGGGCAGTTTCAGGAGCTTTAGGGAATCCCAGTGTGTGCAACATCTTGCTTTCAGATAACTGCATATCCTGATACACAGACAATGATACTGAACATAAACTAAATGCTATTATTAAAAACAAATCAGAGCTAGCATAATGGGGAAATAGGCCTTGCAAAATACCGTGCTACAGTTCTAATATTTTAATAAAATACATTTGCTCTCTTTAGACATATTCTAAGGGGATTTCCCTCTCAAGTCACCTTTTGCCTCATCTTTTCTCAAAAATAGGACTCAGGAGCTTTTTAGAAAGATTTTTGCACCTGTTCTTAACAGGCTTGTATGTCAAAGAGGTAAATGCTATATACGAGTCACTGCCTCTAGACATTTTTTTTTAAAGGTTGACAAAATTTTAATCACAAAACTCACTAATTATGACCTTCAGAGTAAGCCACTTACATCTACATAAATTCTCTTTTGCCAGTGCTAACTATTCCCCATGGCTTCCGTAACTGCTGTGTTCCCTTAACGGATGTACACACGAGTTTCATGCATCATCGTATGTGGAATAGAGATTAAGAAAACAAAACTGCCTTTGAAATTCTATTAAGAGAAGCGTAAAAGGTTATTCAACCAGTAACAAAAGATGAGAAATATTTTATGTATGTATCCTGACTAGTACCTAGCATGACACAAGTGAAGATACACAGTCAGAGTGTGGGGGGTGAACAACAATGAAAAGGGAGGCGAAAATAATTTAAGAGTAAGTTCTGCACCAGAACACCACAGAAAAATTGCTTTGTAGGCACGTTGCGAACTTAAGAATCTGCACTGCAAGCCTATGGAAGCAAACCTGTGTCTGGTTCCACCTCTACCACCCCTCTGGTGACCAAGTTCTAACTCCACCATCCAACGGTAATCCTGCCAAAAAAGCAGTGCCTAAAACCAGCTAGTTTGGTACTGTTCTTTTGGAAAAAGTAGTCTTAATTTACTGCTAATACATGAACCATGCACCTACTGCTGCACTCAACAGCATTTCTGAGGCAAAGGTAAAAAAAGGAAAAGTTTTGTTCATCAGTAAAACTTTGGAAAATCTGAGATATAAAACAAAAGGAATCTAAAGTTTTTGCAACATTTTTGGTTAATAACTGTGTTCTAGCATTTTCAACTCTGAATGAGTTTGTATCATTACATTCTCTTGTAAAATGCAGCAAAAGGTCAACTCAATAAACACTCATACAGAAAATCTGAACTGGTAACAGAACAGCTCAACATACATATAGACGGGTATTTAATGGAGTGCAGATGAAATGTCTCGCGTTATCCATTTTTCTAAAATTTATATAATGTTTTATAAAACACTTTTTGGGATTGCAAATTTTGTAAAGTATTGATCTTGTATATTGCTGAATGAAACCACACTATTAAGATCCATGCGAGGGGAAGGAATAACCCATTACCAATCTACATCATTGGAAATGGTGTCAGAGGATGTCAGAATGATGAATGCGACTCCAGGCCAACTTAGACTCCATAAGAATCTGATTTATTTCCTATCACAAGTAAGACCTCAGTTGTAATAGGCATTCAGAACTATATCACTTTGAAAGGTACTTTATTAATGTATTATTTCTCAACCACTTAGTACTTCCTTCATAGCATGTGACCAAAAAGCATTCCAGTGTGATCCTCAGTAGGTACGTCAAGTATGAAGACAGATCTCAAACAAAACCAGAAGGAAGCTGGCCCACAGTGTAAGAGTAGTCAGTGTAATGACTTTTCAAACCAGAATTTATATTACTGTTTCACACAGGAGGATCTAAAACTCTAGCATCTGTTTCTTCTCTTTCTTTTTGAAACTCATGACATAACTAGTATCCTGCAAGAAATTTTACTGTAAGCATCCAGCAAATCCATCCAGTGAACTTCTGTTACTTCCTGCTCATTAAACAGGCTGCTAACTTTATTTAAAATCTCAGAAACACCAACCGTTTCTGCTCTCTTCCTCAGTTTCCTTGTAATCCTTCTGAAGAGCAGAAGTTTTTGTTTTTGTTTTTTTTAAGAAAGCACAAAACTGTACGCATGCTCTCAAACAAGTGTGGAAACTGGGGAAAACAGAAGAGAAAAGAAACGAGCTTTTACCACTGGTAAGGCTGTCTTACCACTCCATGTAAACAGTATTTTGTAACTTCCAAGTCAAATCAGATGAGCAAATTGCTCCTAAAAAACCTGCAGCACTTATCCAAGCCACTCATCCAAACATATTCCTTAAATACTCTCTTTATAAAAAAGAAACTTTGAGATTTTTGGTTAAGTACAATTTCCCAGATATGCTCCTGTCTCCAAGTAAGCTTCTTCTTAGTTAAATGATATGAGGTATGGATAATATATCTAATTCAGTTCCTACATTAATAAACTCAATTTCTGGTTTAAAAAAAAGACCATAAATTTACTTCAGATTTGGTAAAGCTTTCAATGAGTGCCACTCATATAAAGTGGTAATACAATTTACATACACTTCTCAGGAAGAAATACATAGCAGTAATAGAAAAAGCATGTAAAGAGATCTGTTCACCAAAATAATTCTGTAACTCCTGGTTAACAGTTGTGTAAAAACTGACAACACACGCCTCCCCCTGAGTTCTCTATTACTGTATTGTCTCCAGCATCCAAAATCTGAATGTGTAATTTTCTCAATCTAAGAAAATGGAACAATCATCTTTGAACTTGTCTGAAACAAAAATGTCAAGAAAGCACCTGAGAAAAGCAACAGCAAGTCACTAAAAATCTTTTCACAGGGTGGATGGTTATGAACCTTTGTTCTCACAGGACTCAGCAAGGTGACCTGTGTGCATACCATGGTGGAAGAGAACATTTTGAGCATAATGGGTTTGAAATGCAGCCCAGCAGAGCTTCATGGGGTGAACGGGAGATGAAAAAGGCAAAGGCAAACCATAATACGACTCTTCCGAATCTTCATCAAAGACACATCAGTTCACTGATAAAAAGGTAGAAAGCAAAAAATAAGAGAATCACAGAAAGTTCTGACTTGGAACAGTTAACTCTGAACTCACTAAGAATTTTGGTCTAAACAACAGGACGTAGATTTGTTGTTCTATGACGTCACCATATCACATTGCATCAAAGGCTCGTCATTCAGCCTTTTTCTGCTGAAAGAACAACAGTGCGGAGAAGCCCATTCCTGTTGTGAAGAAATATACGACAGAAAAGGAAACTGCACACAAATCTACAAAAACACAGCTTCCACTCTGTCTTGCAAGACACAGAAGTTGAGCCTTCTGATAAGTATTCCCTAACATTTTAATATGAAGATGGTGAGAAATGAACAAGAGTTGAGACCTAAAAAAGGTGTGTCTGAGATTTTAGAAAACACTGTAATTTTCATTTTAAATTGTCTCAGTTAACAAGAAAACAATTGGGAAGAGGTAAGTGACATTTGTTGATGACTCTAGTAGGTCAATAATAATAGTGTTATGAAGGTCTGAAAGGCAGGTTGTAGAATTCAGAGTACAAAATTTAATTAAAAAGCAGATTAACAGCAGGGAAAAAAACTATACATGCCTCAATAAACACAGTTACATTGGGGAAAAAACAAAACCAGAAAGTAAGATTGACTACATTAACACTAAGCTGTAACGAAATACATGTGCTTCTTAGATTAAGAATGACATATTGTCTGAAAGGTTTCACCTATTTGCTTACTGTTAGGCCACATATTTAAGGCACACAGCGTAACACATATTTCTTTGTAATAGGTTCCTATGCAAGTGGGCATATATATTCCTGTGATACCCCACTAGGGATAAGAGAATTTTATATAAAATAAAATGGATTGTGGCATGTGCTGCCTTTTGCAAAACTATTTGGAATCAAACCCATGTCCTCTATTATATTTCACTCTACTGAATTTAACAAGGCAACATGTCAAGGAAATATTTAAAACAAGCACCATATCCTGTAATTAAAATGTTTACTTAAGAGCACAGGAGAATGGATTTTGCTCCCTACTTCATGCTTCGGATTTCTAAAGAAGTAATGCCCTCTTACACAGCAAAACCACGTCAACAAAGCCTACATAATTTCAACAAAAGGCAATACCCTACAATTACTGTCATGTATTGAAATTTTAAGTTAAGTAAGTCATCTTCTAGCTTGACGTTTTACAGTTGACCTCTGTTGCTCCTCTTTAAGGGTTTCATAATAATTTTATCTATAAAAAATTCATAATGGAAAAATGGTTTAATTTTAAGACAATTCTTTTCTTAGCTATCACTTTTAAATACAGTAGAGAATTTTTTTTCAAAGAATATGATTTTTGATTGTCACATTAGCATGAATTAATCTCATTCATATATAAATTATCAGCATACGAAAGACAAAACTAAAAAGTGAAAAAAGGTCTGCTGAAAGGAAAATGGATACTCCAAAAGCATGGGAACAGATGGAATAAATAGTAAGATCAGGTAGAATTTTCTAAGACCACAGATTTCAATTTCTATTTCTTTATGAACAGCTGCACATTTTCATAACTGTCATAACATAACCATCACCTCATGCCAATCAAATTCAAACTGCAGCCCTCATCTGCAACCCTTTTAGAGCAGAAAATTGAGGATTCCAATGGCTAGCCATTTTATCTTCATATTTTCTTGTTGCAAAATCAGTAACCAGAAATACTTTCTGATCTGCTTTCTACAGCTTATTCATCAAATCTCAAATATCAAAAAGCAGCAGTAGGGCAAATTATCATTTACTGAAAGTATAAAGTGAAAAAAACAAAACAAAGAATCGAACCCTTCTTTCATTGGGTAGAAGAGAAATACAGAAAATCCAGGTTCATAAAGATATTCTGCTTTATACATACGTATACACACAGAGATGTACATCCTTGCATTTATATGCACACACACACTTTTACATACTTCTACAACAGCATATTTGTGTAATTTATAAGGGGATTTTTAAGAGTGATGATGTAGTAACTTTGAATCCTAGTCTTACTGACTGTCAATTAAAAGTACACTTAAAAATCCAGATTCAACAGACTAGTTACCAAGCATTTGTTTATTACTTTCATTCCAGAAAGACTAAAGAAGAGATAGGCGCCTAAATGTTTGTAATCATTGAAAGAAAATGCTTTGAAAATTTTATCTGAAATTGCATGTTTACATATATGTCACAATTTAAGTGCATGTGACCTAAGACCACAGATATTCTGAATTAAGATCTGGTTTTGAAAGGTTTCAGAAATACTTTTTCAGTAATCTGGAGTTGTTATTTGCACTGAAGCAAGGAAAACATAAGAGAAAGAATGCCAAAAAACCCTGCAACAATTGCCCTACCACAAAGGAATCACCATAAATCTTACCTACTGTTAACTGTAGTAAGGCAGAATTTAGAAATTAGTTACTTGCTCACTTTTAAGAAATACTATATAAAGCTGGTACTGTCTACAATGAGACTACATAGCCTCGGGAAAGAAAGCACAATTAAGTATTTTAGCAGCACTCTACCCCCTTAAAATTATACATATATTTCCTAACTAAAATATCTATATTATTTTAGAAAAATTTGCATTTGCAAGTCTGACTACTCTGAAAAAGCCAACTGGAACCACAACACTTGAGTGGTATTTATTCACATTGTATTAGGTGATTTCATAGGCAGAAGGTAGCTCTGAAGCAACAGAACAGATAGTGAATTTAAAGGGACAATAGAGAGGTGTACATAGTACTGTAAATAAAATAATTGGCAAACCAGTTCCTCCAGAGGCTTTAATATGTTTTTTACTGTCAACATGAGCTTGAATGAAAAACTGTTCCGAGCAACTGCCAAGACCGAAGCAGTCTGACATGGGAGTGCAAGTTCAGGCACAGCAGTATTTGTGGTAACATATGAGAAAACCAATACCACATATAACAATGACTGGAGTCTTTTTTTTCTTCTGTTTTCCTGCAAAATGTATTAACAGATAGGAGCACTCTGTAGGCTATGATTTCTTTAGCCTGTGCATTTCTTTTCTTATCCCTGTTTTTACCTTGATTGCTCCTTTTGCCTCCCCACCCACCACAATTATTTTTTTTTCCCCCACACCACTTCCCATTCTGCTACCGTTCTCCCACTAACCAAAAGTTGATGAGGATGAAAAAAAAAGGGCATTTCATTTATAGCATCATCCAAAATGATGCTGAGAAAAAACGAAAGGAAGCTTTAGCAAGGCTGCCTCCTACTAGCATAGACAAGTAGAGAAGAGAAGAAGAAAGGAAGACAGTAAACTCAAAATAGCCAAACATCACTGTAGAGGCATCACTACGTTTACTGTGAAAGCATATAGGCGATAATTTCCCCAATCCATGCCTGTCCTTCCTTATGGTATAAGTCTGACATTCAGAAGCAGGACCAAGCTTCAGAGAGCAGGCGGACCATGGAGCTGTACACAGTCCTCTGCACTACACACAGTCCAGATGTCTGTAAAATGCCTTCTGTGGTATTAGAGAAAAATTCTGGATGAGTGTTTTCACAGTAAGCGCGGTGTCACTGCGTCAACAGATATGTGACAAGTTTCCTATTACATTTTTTGCTATTTTATAAGCTTATTAAATCTAATAATAATAATAATAATCTATTACAGTTCACCTTAGACATCACTGAAAACTTGTTTACAACATGGGTTTGAATGACAGTTCTAGACTACGTATGATAGGATTCCTTTAGGGAGAGCTGAATTTCAAAACTGAATAAAAGAAACAAATTAAGAGCACTGCTTGAGTAAATAAGAACACGTAAAAAATGAAATCTTGCAGAGCCAACTATTTTTTGTATAAATTTTTTCATGTATTCCTGCTAAAATTTCTAACTACAGTGGATATTAGTGAAGTCAGAAAAGCAGTATAGACCTAGTGAAATATGCTAAAACAATAGTTGAGTGATGTCTAGACTCACCCTACTTTGAAATACATATATTTTATATATACATAATATATATATATATTTTTTTTTTTTAAACTGTCACTATCCATCTGAAAATATCAGCCTATTGCAGTGCACATTAGTGTATCCTTATGGTCACAACACAGCCAAACCTTAAAAAAACCCCTTGTGCTATAATAAGTAACAGAGTTCATGGGAAGGTGTATAGTATGAAATCAGTTTCTAGAGCACATACAACTAAATTTTTAAGAATACGTTCCTTATTTAGGCACTTGCCACCAGACAACAGAACACTGATTTCATGTTAGAGGAATACAGATGATGCTGTATCATCACAAGGAGAATGAAAAGGGGAAAGGAAAAAAACCACCCCATACATATAAACTTCTGGTCAGGGGAATAAAAGTCCTATTTTTACTTGTGCACAGTTTTTTTTTTTCCTTCGTAATCCAAAATAAATTATTCTCAATTATTGTAAATTTAGAACACCGATTTTGGCAGCATTAACTTTTCTGTAACTTACTGGTCTATTTAGCAGAAGCAAGACCAAATTATCTCATAAAAGAATGAAATAGCATTTTAATGTTCCATTTTAATTGCTGGCTCTCACTCTTTAAGAAACACATAGGCATTACCAATGGAAAAGATATCTCAGGTTAGCCGATCTATCATACGAGACTTTATGAAGTATCATGAGGAACACAGAAACAAACAATACGAATAGAAGTGGGTCAGACTGTGTAAACATAAAGACAAACACCCCCCCCCCCAAAAAAAAAATCCTGAAATCCATTAGTCACGAGAACGATGAAAAAAATTCAGCCTTATATACCCCACAGAGTACAATGGAGATGTGCAGGAAGCAATCTGGAACAGAGTTCCTGACCTGAGTACCTACCTATTACAAAACAAAAAAATTATATATAAAATCGGACTTTTTGGCATCTCTCTGCAGATGAATTTAGAAGAAGTAAATTCATAACCGAGTAATTTTAAGATTTTACTATAAAATGAGAATGGTTTGCTCTCTGCCCCGTATCAAACAGGAATGATCAAAGAGTGACTTAACCCATTTCACTGGCTGATACAAGGATCCCAGCAGACTCCAGCCCCCCAGATGGTGCACACCTACAGGCAAGGGAGACACCCGAAGAAAGAGATTGTAGAAACCAAGAAAGGAAGACTTCAGAAAGATTAGATCTTACAGCCATGATGAAGACAACAGTAATGGGATCCATGCACATGGCTGCAAATGCCATACAAAATCTCAGGATGAAACAGAGACTAGTAGTGTTGCCGAAAGGGAAAGAGCCTTGAGAGAGCTTCAGAGGAAAATTAAGAGGCCCGTATTGGCCATGTTAAGTTAAATTAACGGAAAAAAACATCTTCCACTCCTCATACATTTACTTGGAATTTAAATTCTTTGAGGTATATTTCTCAGAGATTAATGGATGAGGGACTATCCTCACTGCAGTAAGAAGCTCAGGTATATAAACTTTCCTTACTTAAAGCATAGAAAAACACAGAAAACTTTCTAATTTATTACATTTCTTATTATGAGTATTTTGAATACAAAGAAACGATGCAAAATATTATATGTATTACAATTAATGTGTACATTATTTGTATCTATACTCTTAATTTCTTAAATTGATTTTTAAGTGCTTACTTCATTTATATACCATGAATCAAAATTAAAATGTTGAAACAAAACTCTCTTTTTTATGCTTGTTACACCACAAAATGATATGTAAAATTACCAAACAGCAGTGGATTGTGGATTCATACTAACACATTTCAACCAAAACATATGAATGATTTATACCTATTTTATTATTTAAATTAGCTGGTTAATGATGCATGTATACTGAATTTCTTTATCCATAATCCAGCACTGCATAGTTTAATGCTAGCCAGAAGAGAATTGCTTGCTCTCTCCTACATCCCTCTAAATAGCATCACTCTCTCCTCGAAACTACATAAGGAAGGTTTGATAGCTGTTCCCACATCTTAATCACATGGTATTTGTATGAGATATCTACAACCAGCAGGTCAGCTCCATCCAACCTTAATCTTATTTTCCTTACAGATGATCAGATTACGGCCCTGGTTGGTATGTTCAACTGTTAAAAATGAACTGAGGCATATAATCGTGAAATGGAATATTTTCCTTATGCTCACCTTTTTACCATAGATACCTTCATGATTTGTACGAAATAGCTGCAGTGGTTGAGTGGTTGCTGCAAAGACAGTTTGGATCCAAAGTTCAGTCACAGGACGGGTGCCTGCAACAGCTGGCCAGACTGTCCAGAACTGTTGCTACCTGTATGCTCTGTGGCACGAGGACTGAAATGCCTCAAATATTGACATGACCTGCACGGATTCTTTTCTTAGGCAAAAAAACTTATTTTTAATACTGAAAAAAGATGTGGAAACATACATACGACCTGGGGAAGACTACTTCTCCTGTGCAGCACTGCATTATGTGCAAAGCTGCCAAAATATAAGCAGATCCAAAGAGCTGTCCAACCTGATGACCAAAACCTCTCTCTCAAAAATAACACCGTTCCTTCTCAGTGCATTGAATATATTCAAGGCAAAACATGAAATTTTTGCCTGTGATTGCCTGAAAGATGCTGAGTAAGGTCAGAGGGACTTGTTCTAGGCAGTCCACATTGGCCTTGCTGGGCTACAACTGATCCTTTGCATCACTAAACAGATGAAACAATCTTCTGCAAAAGATCCTGAACTTTCTTGACACCAACTTCCCTCCCTCAGCAACCTCAAAATCTCTGTATCTTTCTAGCTTTCCTCATTGAGACTAACAGCATCTTATGTAAAATGGACTATAGTTTTTCAGAGTGGCGCTGCCTATTACAACTGTTACTTACAAGCATTTTATTATACATTGTGGTTCAAATATGAAAGCCAAAGAACAGTAAGCTCACTCAACAGTGTACCTGTATCAGAGAGTTATTTATTTCTAAGTAACAGATTTAGAAAAAATAAAACTTCAAAATAGCCTGAACAGGAGTGAAATTGCTCTTAAAAATAGCAATTTTTCAAATCCAGACTCCTGGAGAACTAGAATATCCTGGGTAATGGAACTATTTTGTTAACCTATGGGCTATTTGAAGCAGTGGGAAGTAGTGCATTTGTAACTCGAGATAAACCGCTTGTAAAGAATTGAGGCTGGTGGTGTCTGTTTTCCTCTTCAACAATGGGATACATAGTATATTACTGATTTTTATTTAGTTTCAATTACTAAGCAAATAATATTACATTTAACTAGTATTTTTTTTTATTAACGCAAATTATCAAATTAGCTCTAATTTTTTTTTTTTAATCCTAGAAACCAGGAAACCTAATAAAATAATACCCGCATTAGCACGTGTGCATGGACATGTGAGTGTTAAAGATAGCATATTGATAGTACCTGGATGAACTTAAGAGGAAAAGCTTATAGATTCTGTTTCCACAAACTCCCTCATCACTTTTCACAGCCTGATTCTGGCTAAAATGAACTATTAAAGTTTGGTTTTTTTTAATTTCAACACCCTAGAACTAAACTACTTTATTATATTTACTTGTTAAAAACATTCCTCTTTCAAATCAAACCTGTATCAGCATCATGGAATACATTGCCTACCTATATTGTGATGGAATAATTTCACCCCTTATTGTTACTCCTTATTGCTACCTCCATAATGCAAACAATACTTCAACATAGTAGTTAATCATGTCCTTCTAGAGGAAAAAAACAAAAGAAATAATCCAAGGTTCACCAATGCTTTAGAATTAAAAAAACCCTGAATCCATTATTTTATAATGACTGGTAAAAATGGCAAAAATAAAAAGCATTTTATAAATCAACGATCTTACCTTTTCGTCCAGGGTATACATGAGGGTAATATTCATAATAAAGATCAGGCTGGTCTAAATTTCCAAATGGTTCAAATTCCATTTCTGCATTTTGGAATAGATTCAGTTTTACCAGCAGTGCTAGTCTCACAAACCACAGCTAAAAATTAATACATATAAAAAAAAAGGAAAAGACAAGGTCTGTTATTAGCTTCAATCACAAGCCACACCCAAATACAATTTCAACTTCCTAAGTTTTTCTGATAAAGTTGAGTAAAGTGTTTCTATGTTACTTACTGATAAGAATCAGGATTTACATTTACATGCTCTTTCACAGAATACTTTTCATAAGATCATTAAAACAAAACACAGAGGACTGACGTTTTAGTTGTTTGTAAAGGTATTGAGATTTCGAAGATGAAGTTTAAAAACTAGCCTGCTTCAAAATTAGAACATCTCTCTTTAAATTGAGTTAGCATGTAAGAATTATCAATCCGATTTTTAATTGTTTTTCCAATTTTATGCAATTCTTAAAATCTGTTATGATTTTGGTGAAATTGCATTAGCTTTATAGCTACCAGGGCCAGAACCATGACTTGTCATCTGGTCACATTTTGTTCAGAAAAACCCTTATTATGTTTGTGAAACATAATAAATGTTTCACAAACCTCTATTAATTTAGGTTCTTATTTTCTTATAATCATGAAACATACTTCTAACATTTGAAATCTTACTACAAAGTTCACACTCTATATAGTGTCCATGAACTTTAGCACAGTCTTCCAAGATAGCAAAACATATTCTTTTTTACTAGTGTGATTACCTTTAAAAACATACAATCAAGATAGAATTTTACTTTTAAAAAAATATTTTGTTTTAAATGAAGACCTACTTTACATAAGCAAACAGAAAAAGTGCTTTAATAAGCTCAGTTTTTAGGTAACAATTAGGAAAAGAAGTTTGATCATGTTAAAAAAAAATGCCACTGTGAATATTGTTGGAAAAAAGTGACAAGGGTGTATCTTTAAACATACCTGTAAAGAATCTGTTGTATGGTTAGTAGGTAGTCCACCTTTTTTATAGCCTTGACCATGTGCAGTTAGAAGCCGCCCACACAAGTCAACTGCTGCCCTCCAGTTTTTACTGCTCTGGGAAGAAGAAAAGAGTAAGTAGCAAAATCATAAAGTCCCTAAAATGCACAACTGCTTATTTTGCCTGAAGCAGCTACATGTACCCATCAGTAATAATGACAAGGTCAGGAGAGCTGGCCGGTGAGCAGCAGAATGTCATTTGTCAAAGCTGCACATCTAATTAGGCAAAAAGTGAAATCATGCATGAGAGAGAGTTAATATCATCTGATCACTAAAACAAAAGAATATGCAACACCATATGGGATTCTAAACTTAAAAGCTATATCATGTTTGCTAATATACCTGGATATACTATAATACTCACAATTTTGTTTTCTCTTCAAAAGGAGAAAAAAATTGCCAGCTGTCGTGGTTTAACCTCAGCCGGCAACTAAGCACCACGCAGCCGCTCGCTCACTCCCCCCCCGGTGGGATGGGGGAGAGAATCGGAAGGGTAAAAGTGAGAAAACTCATGGGTTGAGATAAAGGCAGTTTAATAGGGAAAGCAAAAGCCACACATGCAAGCAAAGCAAAACAAGGAATTCATTCACTACTTCCCATCAGCAGGCAGGTGTTCAGCCATCTCCAGGAAAGCAGGGCTCCATCACGCGTAACGGTTACTTGGGAAGACAAACGCCATCACTCCAAACGTCCCCCCCCTTCCTTCTTCTTCCCCCAGCTTTATATACTGAGCATGACGTCACATGGTATGGAATATCCCTTTGGCCAGTTTCGGTCAGCTGTCCTGGCTGTGCCCCCTCCCAGCTTCTTGTGCACCTCCAGCCTGTTCAGTCAGTAGAGCATGGGAAGCTGAAAAGTCCTTGACTAGTGTAAACACTACCTAGCAACAACTAAAACATCGGTGAGTTATCAACATTGTTCTCACCCTAAATCCAAAACACAGCACTGTACCAGCTACTAGGAAGGAAATTAACTCTATCCCTGCCGAAACCAGGACAGTATCCACCCCTTATTCTATACCATCTACGTCATGCTCAAGTCCCATATTTTCCAGTGCAACCTCATTAACCAACCACCCCGCTTTCCATCCTTTGATATAACACACAGATATCATTCCCTTAGTCTATGGACCACCCTTGTGGAATGTCTGTAAAATGTCCAGAAATGTCCATGAAATATCCATTGAGTTCATTTAGTCCGTGACTTTGGGCTCCATCTGTGATGGTGGTCACTCAGGACAGGAGAGGTGGTGTGTTGCGTGGAGTTACTGGGTACCAAAGCCAGCTCAGGTCAGGTCACTGCTGCACTTGCACTGCTTCTTGTAAGGCTTGTCCTCCACTTGTTCGGGTGGTTCCTGCTATAGTAATTCCTATAACACGCAACTCAAATCATGGGTTACAACAATTTAAAGGTATTTCCATTACAATCTCCACCCCCGGTCCCTTTGGGCCAGGTTATAGGGTTTAACATTGCAATGAACTCCTCCCCTTGCTCCTAGCCTGGCTAGCAACAAGGGGTTTCTGCTATAGTAATTCCTATAACATGCAACTCAAATCATGGGTTACAACAATTTAAAGGTGTTTCCATTACAACCTCCACCCCTGGTCCCTTCAGATTAAACCATAGGGTTTAACATTGCAATAAACTCCTCCCCTTGCCCCTGCTCTGGCTTGGACTTATCCACAGACTGCAGTCCCTTAGGGTAGTACCTGCTCCAAGTGGAGCCTTATCTATGAGCCACAGTCTCTCCAGGGGTACGCCTGCTGCGGCATAGACTTATCCACAGTCACTTTGAGATGCACCTGTTCCAGCACGGCCTTCTCCATGGGCCACAATGTCTTCAGAGATATACCTGCTCCAGCGTGGCCTTACTCGCAGCCACAGTCCCTTCAGAAGTAAACCTGCTGTAGCACAAACGTAACCGCGGCCACAGACGCTTCGAGATGTACCTGCTCTGGCATGGGCTTATCCACGGCCACAGACGCTTTGGGGTGTCCTGCTCCCGCATGGACTCATCCACAGGTCACAGTCCCTTCGACTCGAGTTCACACTGGAGTTCCAGCCTGTCCAGTACAGCAGCACAGAAACAGCAGGGATGCCCTGGCCATCTGCCAGCCCAGGCACATCGCCATTGCGTTATCAAAATGTTCCCAGGCACAGCAGAATACAATGATAAGCAGTACAGCAGTACAGCAAGCAGTGAAAGCAAAAAACAGCCACTAACGAGCATTGGACTCTAATATACAGTAAGGCAAGCAAGCCCCATGGCAAGCACAGGAGCCTGCTGATGAATAGCTAAACAGCTATAACAGGTATAAATTCGATCTAGCACATTCCAATCAAACCTGTCATTATCTCGAACCCTTCGAGCCCCACGTTGGGCGCCAAAAAGGACTGTCGTGGTTTAACCTCAGCCGGCAACTAAGCACCACGCAGCCGCTCGCTCACTCCCCCCCCGGTGGGATGGGGGAGAGAATCGGAAGGGTAAAAGTGAGAAAACTCATGGGTTGAGATAAAGGCAGTTTAATAGGGAAAGCAAAAGCCACACATGCAAGCAAAGCAAAACAAGGAATTCATTCACTACTTCCCATCAGCAGGCAGGTGTTCAGCCATCTCCAGGAAAGCAGGGCTCCATCACGCGTAACGGTTACTTGGGAAGACAAACGCCATCACTCCAAACGTCCCCCCCCTTCCTTCTTCTTCCCCCAGCTTTATATACTGAGCATGACGTCACATGGTATGGAATATCCCTTTGGCCAGTTTCGGTCAGCTGTCCTGGCTGTGCCCCCTCCCAGCTTCTTGTGCACCTCCAGCCTGTTCAGTCAGTAGAGCATGGGAAGCTGAAAAGTCCTTGACTAGTGTAAACACTACCTAGCAACAACTAAAACATCGGTGAGTTATCAACATTGTTCTCACCCTAAATCCAAAACACAGCACTGTACCAGCTACTAGGAAGGAAATTAACTCTATCCCTGCCGAAACCAGGACACCAGCCATATTTCAGTAATCACATCCAAATTACTCCACTGTTGTAAAGTATTTAACGCCTATTCCTACCTCACTGACTTCAGTATTTCAGATTATAACCCCTAGTACAGTTCATTTAATGAAAACAGACTTTCCTAACATTGCCCAGAACACAGAATTCCTATCATTTAAGAACAAAGGACAAGAAACAATACAATGCGTAAAATGATCTCGGGATCCACCGAGTGCTGAAGGAGCTGGCGGAAGAGCTCGCCAAGCCACTCTCCATCATTTATCAGCAGTCCTGGTTAACGGGGGAGGTCCCGGACGACTGGAGGCTTGCCAATGTGACGCCCATCTACAAGAAGGGCCGGAAGGAGGATCTGGGGAACTACAGGCCTGTCAGCCTGACCTCGGTGCCGGGGAAGATTATGGAGCGGTTCATCTTGAGGGCGCTCACAAGGCATGAGCGGGACAACCAGGGGATCCGGCCTAGCCAGCACGGATTCATGAAAGGCAGGTCCTGCTTGGCCAACCTGATCTCCTTCTATGACCAGGTGACCCGCCTAGTGCATGAGGGAAAGGCTGTGAATGTGGTCCACCTGGACTTCAGTAAGGCCTTTGACACTGTCTCCCACAGCATTCTCCTCAAGAAGCTGGCGGCTCACGGCTTAGACAGGTGTACTCTGTGCTGGGTCAAAAACTGGCTGGATGGCCGGGCCCAGAGAGTTGTGGTGAATAGAGTTCAATCCAGTTGGCGGCCGGTCACGAGCGGTGTTCCCCAGGGCTCAGTACTGGGGCCGGTCTTGTTCAGTATCTTTATCAATGATCTGGATGAGGGGATTGAGTGCACCCTCAGTAAGTTTGCAGACGACACCAAGTTGGGTGGGAGCGTTGACCTGCTCGAGGGTAGGAAGGCTCTGCAGAGGGACCTGGACAGGCTGGATCGATGTGTATGAGGTTCAAGAAGGCCAAGTGCCGGGTCCTGCACTTTGGCCACAACAACCCCATGCAGCGCTACAGGCTTGGGGAAGAGTGGCTGGAAAGCTGCCTGTTGGAAAAGGACCTGGGGGTGGTGGTTGAGAGCTGGCTGAACATGAGCCAGCAGTGTGCCCAGGCGGCCAAGAAGGCCAATGGCATCCTGGCCTGTATCAGAAATAGTGTGGCCAGCAGGAGTAGGGAAGTTGATCGTGCCCCTGTACTTGACACTGGTGAGGCCGCACCTCGAATACTGTGTTCAGTTTTGGGCACCTCACTACAAGAAGGACGTTGAGGTGCTGGAGCATGTCCAGAGAAGGGCAACGAGGCTGGTGAGGGGTCTGGAGAACAAGTCCTATGAGGAGCGGCTGAGGGAACTGGGGTTGTTCAGCCTGGAGAAGAGGAGGCTGAGGGGAGACCTCATCGCTCTCTACAACTACCTGAAAGGAGGTTGTAGCGAGGTAGGTGTCAGTCTCTTTTCCCAAGTAACTAGCGATATGACAAGAGGAAATGGCCTCAAGTTGCACCAGGGGAAGTTTAGATTGGACATGAGGAACAATTTCTTTACTGAAAGAGTGGTGAAACATTGGAAGAGGCTGCCCAGGGAAGTGGTGGAGTCCCCATCCCTGGAAGCATTTAAAAGACGTGTAGATGCGGCACTTAGGGACATGGTTTAGTGGGCATGGTGGTGTTGGGTTGATGGTTGGATTCAATGATCTTAGAGGTCTTTTCCAACCTTAATGATTCTATGAGAAATTCAGAACAATAACAATTGTTTCACCTATAAAATGTAAACATTTGAATTTCCATTGCATGGCTAACTTAAAAATAGTCTTTTATATATATGTTTATTCATAAAACAAAATAATTCCTAGTTAGACAAGTCAAACTGTCTTGTCACATTGTCATCCTATTAATGCTTCTGCCTTGTATATGCTAATGCAGCCATGCAAATAGCTAATACTACCAAAAACTTAAAACACAGACTAATGCTTCATAGGTTTTAAGCTATCATACTTTTCTATCATACAGAAGAGTTTTTCAAGACACATGTATCCAGCATGTCATTATAAAACAAATACACCTTGTTCCTGAAAGTAATCTTTTTTCAAATAGTTTCTTAAATACGTTAAAAAATAACGATAAATGTAATAGAAAAGTGACATGTTAACTCGTGAAATGTAAAGGAATATATATATATATATATATATCGGTGCTTGCAAAGTTTAGGTACTCACCTTGAATTGGTATTTTATTAAATTCTCTCCAATGTTTAGAAAACATGTCAATACAGCAGTTACACAGAAAAACCAGTAGTAACAGCTAAGAGTTTTTATACTCTCTGGCCCCCACTTTGCAGCCATATAGTTCAAGGGGCCACTACAGAGATCACCGTGCACTGACCACCTCATTTCTCTCCCCTGCATTGTCAAATCCCAGATAAAAATTTGAGTTCCACTGGAAATGCAGAAGTCACCTGACAGCAAGACCACGAAGCACCATAGCAGCTTCTGAGACGTCTATGCTCTTATGGAAGAGCAGGAATTGATAATGCATTTATAACATCCTTCAACATATATCTGTATTGACTTAGAAAAGCAGAAAGACACTGACATGAATTACCTGAAATTTATTCCTCTTCTGCAGAGACAAATTAATTTCTTATTATCCTTAGAACAGAAGCAGACACAGACTCTAAAACTGTTCAACTTTTCTTCCCAAGTAAAGTTAGGATCGAAAAGTAATAATGGAACATTTATGACAAACTTAGGTGCTACAATTTTTAAAATTCTATTGCAAGCTGTGCTGGTTTTGGCTGGGATAGAGTTAATTTCCTTCATCATAGCTAGTATGGGGCTATGTTTTGGATTTGTGCTGGAAACAGTGTTGATTATTCAGGGATGTTTTTGTTACTGCTGAGCAGGGCTTACACAGAGTCAAGGCCTTTTCTGCTTCTCACCCCACCCCACCAGCGAGTAGACTGGGGGGCCACTAGGAGTTGGGAGGGGGCACAGCTGGGACAGCTGACCCCAACTGACCACAGGGATATTCCATACCATATGGTGTCATGCTCAGCATATAAAGCTGGGGGAAGAAGAAGGAAGGGGGGGACATTCGGAGTGATGGCATTTGTCTTCCCAAGTAACCATTACGCGTGATGGAGCCCTGCTTTCCTGGAGATGGCTGAACACCTGCCTGCCGATGGGAAGTGGTGAATGAATTCCTTGTTTTGCTTTGCTTGTGCATGTGGCTTTTGCTTTACCTATTAAACTGTCTTTATCTCAACCCACGAGTCTTCTCATTTTCACCCTTCCGATTGTCTCCTCCATCCCACCGGAGGGGAGCGAGCAAGCGGCTGAGTGGTGCTTAGTTGCCGGTTGGGGTTAAACTACAACACAGGCATGGACAAAAAATACTTTTTCTTTATAGAACAAGACAGCCAGGAGAAGCAAGTCTGACAACCATCATAAAAACAGTCTTTGCTGGAAAATGAAACATAATATTCATCATGATTTCAAAATTAGAGTTGCCTGCTGGTCATGGAGCATAATTCTCTGTGGAAGCTTAATAGAAGGCTGCTGGCAGTATAACTTAATTTGAAATTAGTAGGACACATTGTCTCTGGCAAATTGTACCAGACTTACAGTTGCCAGAGTTGCCAGCCGACCAGAAATCTTTATCCAGTGATTTCAAACACCCCTCAAAACCTTGCAGGTCAGTCACTTTCACATTTCCTGTGGTCTACAGCCACACAGTCCTTACAACCCAGGTCCTTTTTTCCCCAAAAGCAATAGGGATGAATTTTGTTTGCAAGTCATAAGCAGAGGCTCAAAGCAAATATGGATACTATAGCTTCAGATATAGCATCAAAAATACTGACAAAGAATAAAATAATTATTCCATGATGATCAGGACATGGTCCTTCAGCAGCAATTGTGTGAAAACATTATTTTCTCCTAGAGAAAATAACGTCAACCAAATATTATTGCCAAATAGTTCACTGTCACTGTGACAGCCTGGCAGAAGAGAACTTCTCTCCACACATGACATTAGCAAATCTTTTTTTCACAAAAAATATGGAGCTGTTGTTCTTTTAATGAAAGCCACCAGCTTGTAGGATTGCTGTGCTTTTTACACACTACTAGTCAGGATGTTTACCTTGTGAAGGGATTTTCTGGGTCCAAATAACATAACCAAAAAATTAAAAAAAGAAAAACAAAACAAAACATTTCAGTATTGACTTGTGTACACACACCAAAGCTAGGACAAGCAGATTAGCCTCCCAATAGACAATGCGATTGCATTATTCCTTGCAGAACTTCTCTCTTCTTCGCAAAATCAGAAGAGGTCCTGGGGGAGGTTTACATACAGATGGGGAAACTGCATAGTAAAACAGGATTCAAATAAAAAGGATTTATTTTTTTCTTTAAGACAGAACCAGCCCAATGATTTTTTATCTTTTCATTGAACTTCTTAAGTTGTCTCAGATTTGAATACAATGACTCTAGGTTTAAATAAAAAAAGTAGATATTAGTGCCAGGATTTTGTCACGCTATTACCCTGTAGAGGTAGGAACTAAAAGTTTTACGCAGCTTGAGGTGATAGACTTGTGTGTTACAGAGTCGTCGTCCCCCCGCCCACCCTTTTTTTTTAATTTTTCTTCTCTTCAGTGTGAGCGTACCTTGCACACAAATCTTACATGCCTTTTTTGGAACAAATACAGTATGTTTATTATCTTACTGCTTCTTTTGATCACACCTTCAACCAAACCAAATACTGTAGCTGCAGCTTTAAGAGATAAAAATGACAGTGTAAGGTGATCAACTCCCAGCTCCTCATTTTACTGAATTACATTCCACCATTTTCAAAATAAGAACTTGACTAAGGCTATCATGATCCCCTTTTATTAAAAGCAGTAAAAGGAAACAGCCTAAAAACCAGCTGAAATGGAGTAAAAAATGAGAGTTATAAATTCTGATAAATCCACATCTAAAGATCCGGTAATGCTTCTAGTCCATTTGGTCAAAGTTAAAAGTAACTGAGATATTCTGTACATCCCAATGCCTTAAATAAGCCTATTTTCTACAAAGAGGGATGAAGGAATAGGATGTAGGGTAGAAAAGAATTCCAGTGCCTGAAACTAGAACGTTATTAGTTCAAATACAAGAATAGCACTGAAGATGTTATATTTTTTAGATTCAGAAATGAAGAAAACTTCCAATGGAGTAAAATGACCCAACACAAGCCAAAACTGCAGTCTGTCTGGAAAAATATTTTTTACATTTCTTCCTTTTCTAATAAAGTGTCATAAGAACTTTAATTATCAGAGTTTTCACTATATCTGAAAGACTGTGTTTTCATTCTATTATGAAGATATGCACTGATTTGGACTGAAAAAAATACAACCGAACAGCTGAATACCACTGTCTCACATGCATAACTGTTCCTTGGAAGTCTCCTTGTGCAGGTCAATTTTGCTTGAACTTTTAATTACGGTTGAACGAAGATCTTAGACATATGATTGCAGAAGTGTTCATATTTCTCTTTTGTATACAATACAGTACATTGTTTTCCTGAATGAAAGCAGTGAAGCTCAGGTGATGCAACAAATACGGCTAATACCCAGGTAGAATTCTTCTGTCCAGCAAAGAGAGTCATGCAGACTGGACATCTACAGAAAAAGTGTTCAATGAAAAGGGAACTCACCTGATACACGAAGAGAATTTATAACATTATTCAGTCTCTCAGGAAAACAGTTTTGACTCAGAAGTAAGCCACTCAAGTTTTACCCAATAAATTGATGCTTTTTAGTGTAGAAATGCAACCTTCCCCACAAGCCTCCAATTACTGTTTGTGCTACTTGTGTCTCCCATCTTCTCCCAAATCAGCTACAAAAATGTTGGAAATTGCTCACTGATTCAGAAATAAAGCAATACAGCCCACCCATATTTTTAAGGATAATTTCTAACTTATTAAAGTGAATATGTATGCCATACCACTGTATCCAAGTTTGTTATATTTGAAAATATATGTAAGAGCACAACATTAATCACGTGCAAAAGTAACAGTATATGATTTTTTTTTTTAAATAGACTCAAAGGGAGTCATTAACTCTACATGTAACACCATTAAAGTGATTAAAATGTCCTCCTCCACTAGCTATGACATTCTTCTCCCCTGTAAATTACAATTGGTAGAGCACTTTCACATCAGTTAAGAAAATGTAGTTAGTAACCCTTTCCTAGTCTAGTAGCTTGGAGAAATGATTGCATACTTAGAGCAAACTTTGTGTATTTATAGTGGCAAGATACAGTAGCTGTTTTTTAGGTATGACAACAATCAAAGACATAATTTTCCTGTGGCTGCAAACACCTTACAACTCAAAATATCAGAAAGGTCTCTAGTAAGAAATACTGTGCTATTTGTTCAAATGAGGGTAAACAATTAACCTAAAATATGGAATAACAGGAACTAACACAATTGCAGCTTGCACCTTGTATGTATAATTTTTATTTGCTGCTGTAAAACAAAGCAACAGTGTGAAGACAAGCTCTCGCTTACATTTATTTGCTCTAGAGGTAAATGCATGTTCCTATACCAGACTAATAAAATTTTTCAGAAACTGAAAACTCAGATTTTCGGTTTTCAGTTGAAAAATATAAACACTTAGCCTCTACAGATGTGTAACTCTATTTACAAGTTATCACCTCAATGATAAGCACATAGATTTATAGAATTACTTTGCTGGACTGCTCCAGCACTCCTGTATCTCTTAAAAGCCTCCAACCTGTAAAACTAGTTCAACTGCACAACCCCCCCACCATTACCCTACCAGTAAAGCATTTCCAATTCACTGTTACCCATTCCATAGCAGAAATTTAAAATGTGAAAGTACAGTTGTTCAATAAACCAACCATCCATCTTTGGGTTACTGGTACAAATCTCACTCAAATCAACTAGAGACCAAATTCATGCTGAACAAACAATTTTGTTAGCTGAGTTTAACAATCTGAGTTCAGTTCCTGGTAAACAACTATTTGTCTTAGAAATGATGCTGCTGTAGGTGGCCTCATCAGAAAAGGCGCACCTTTGGAAGTTCAGCTTACTACCTGCTTGATAACATTTGTTTTCTGACAACTAATTGTACTTGAGGAAACTTCTGCAGACTGTTTGCACTATGATCCCCCAAAAAGGACTTCAGTCTCCTTTGCTGTGAGCATTAACTTCATCTTACCCACAGAATTGTCTTTTAACTTGTACAAGTAAATGTTTTTTACTGGGACTTTTATAAGGAAGGTGAGAAGTTACTACTCAAGGATGTGCACTGGAATCAATCCAATTTAAGATATTCTTTTGTGACCCTGGTGAACAGAGCTGGTACCTGCATTTGCAGGTGTAATCTAGGAAGTACTGTCAAGGACCGCATCACTAAACAGGGATCAGATGATTTACAGTATCAGAATAATAGAAAAGGTAAAACACAATCATTAACATGGAAAGTTATGTAACTTACAATACAATGTGTTGAGTTCTAGACAGCGATAATAAAAAGATGTTAGCTTCAATTGGAAGAAATTCTGAGAAAAGCTCCTAGGATGATTATGATGACATCCATGATGAGATAACTAGAAGAGTTATTTTTGCCTTTAAAAAGAAAATCTGAGAAGTGGAAATACCACTGCTGTCTACCCGTACAAAGTAGCAGGGGAGCGGAAACAAATATTGAGAAGATAAAATGACTTAAAAAGCAATACGAGATCAAAACACTTAAATTGTTGTAAACAACTTTATCTTTGATTAGAAAAAAGATTTTGAGAGAGGATTGATTAGAATTCCTTTTATTAACCACCAAAGGAATGAAATCCTGGAATAGCCTTTGAAAGTAGTAGCAATGTATCTGTGTTTGTTAAAACAGCCAAATAAGCTAACAGAAGCAATTGTATGGTAGAACAGAGGAGCTCCAGAGTTGCAGCTGAAGACCTGTGGTATGAAGATTTGGGATACTGTTGAGCCATTTAGCGTGCTTTTCCCATTCACACAGGATTAAAATGGTAACCAGATACAAATGAAGCATTTTCCTCTGTAGCAGGCAGGCTTGGAATACTGCTTTTATTTTTTTTTTCTTTTCTTTCCTTCCCATAATCAGATGGAGTTCACTCAAGATCACCTGAGAAATTTAACCTAACAAATTTCTTCATAACAGGACTTAACATTCACTTTTGGTTTCAGCTGCCACTGGTGCCTTCCTACAGCATGCGATAGTTCTTCAGACTTTTAGATTGGATCCCAGATTTACACATCTAAATTCAGATGTGATCAGTAACTGTACTGATTAGAGCTCTTTTGACTGAAGAATTCAGACATGAGCTCACAATTAAACACCTAAATAACAGGTATCAGTCTGAAGCTGAAGTCTATCCTAATTCTATGCATTTCTCTTCTGTACTGTGGACCCCGTTGAAACAGACTCTTTTAAGTGGCTGTCCATTGCTGCAAGGATTGAATTGGGTGACTGAAAGGATCTCATTAATTCTCATGTTCATGTGTAGTTCACATGGATACCAAACAAACAGCTAAGGAAAAAATCTTAACTTTATGGAAACTGCATAGCAATATTCCAAACTTTCACCAGTTTTTATCTAGATGCTAATGAAAATATTCCCTGTAAGTGGCTCTTTGCATGAAAAGATATATTCACTGAACATATTTGGTCAGGAATTCACTGATAAAGTAAAATTGGTGGTTGGTAACAGAGCACTTATATGTCATTCTGGCCTACTGTGTATGTAAAAACCACACATCTTTCTAATTAATATCATCTATAGCATGGGATTTTAATGTTTCTAAGTCTGAAATCCCTTTTACCTTTAAGACTGTTGCCAATCAGAAATAAATTTTCCACATTAAGAATTTCAGAAAAAACAGCAATGTTTGCAAGGAAAAAAACCAAACTAATTCTTATCATAAAAAGAAACAGAGTTCTGCAAACAAAACTGAGAAATAGTTATATTGCATACTCAAGAACAACCAACAGCTAATGATTGGAAGCCTTGAAAACTGAAGAACATCCTGATTTCTGGCTGAATGGCTACGATTTTACAAAAAAAAAAAAACCCTTCTAATAAGACAAGTTTTAAAAAAAATCTGCTACAGGTAGCAAAAAATCCGACAGCTGCAGATTGCCTCCTTATCTTCCATGCTTTGATCCTAAAAGCCTTAACACTGCTCTTCTGGAGCGTAAGAGCACACTCAAAGCTAAAACAGTATCAGTGGCTGCACTGTATTAAAGGTACAAGATGGTCTGCAGCATAGAATAACATTTTGCATGGACACAGCTACCAGGCCAAATAGAAAAAGATTTCCCATACGTCAAAACTCTTCTGGAAGACGGAAAGGAAGTGTGGAAAAAGGCTTTTCCTACTTAGACACTGATGGGGACAAGATTTCTTAATAAGATTTTTTTTTCCCCTCCATACTCTCAAGTTAAGCAAAACATTGAAACAAATAGAAAAATATCGATCTCCAGGATGGAGATCACAATCTGCTTTTTCAGGTTAGTTTCAAAAATTACCTCTGAATTCCTTTAACAACGCTTGAGGAGACCAACTAGAGTTTTCCTAACATGACAAAAAGTCTCTTCTGGAGCTTTACATGTAATGTAACACAATGAAATTAAAAGATGTTAAATACTAAATACAGACTGTCCTAACACTTATAATTCCTCACTGCTTTTCCTCAGTAAATATTCATCCATTTTTTCAAAAATAAAATAAGCCTAAAATATTTTGATATTTCAACAGATCAAGTAAGGCTCAGTCGTGTAATAGTAATGAGTTTCAAACAGGAAGACAATGGCTGAAAGAATAAGACAAGATTCACAAGGCTGCTAGATGCAACTATTTCCAGGTCCAAAATATTTACATTAAGGAAAGGATTTTAACTTCGAGAAAATTAAGCTTTCGTTTGGAAGTAATTCAGTTTACTTTTCCTGCACTGAAATAAAAAATTAAAGCAGTTGAAATTATCACATCAGCTTTGCTTACCATTTACAACCACTGGTATGTCTTACCTTTTGTAAAACACTAAGGTGAAAACATAAATAATACATATGCAGATAAACAAAAAAGCCATTAAAATCTGTTTTGCAACCATTTACATTACGTAAAAATCAACAGCTGACAAAGTTCAGTGACTTAAAATTACCTTTTTTCTAACTTTTTAATATAAAAAAATGTTTACTACATCGTTTAAAACCCAGTATTTAAAACCCAGTGCCATTCCCACTAAAAACTACTGGACTTTGGCTAGTACTTTTGCAGGATCATGACTAGACTGATATGCATGGGTTTTTTTTTAGTTTCTCCTCACAGTCAGTAGCTCCCAATTATCTTGAGGGAAGCATGGTATTTAATATATACTGAATTACGAAGATCGTTACTTACAATTAGCTGTTTCAAGCCTACAAATGACTGTTCTACAGAGTTGGCGTTTAAAACTTGTCTCTTCACTGCAGCTTGCTCCCCCAAGAAGCGAAGCATTAAGTCTTTTACTGCATCTCCCTTGGTGTTCATGGAACAGAAAAAGAAGAAACATAACAAGACACTTTTAAACATTATTATGGGTTGAGGTTGGACTCGATGATCTTAGAGGTCTTTTCCAACCTTAATGATTCTATGATTCTATGATTATTTTAGCAAAATAAAACGTTGAATTAAAGCTGAGCAACATAGTTCCTTCCCTTTGAGAAATACTTGTTTTCCAGCAGTTTTTTTGTGAAATGAATATGAATGCATATATATTTACAGCATTTTAATGAAAACTTCTAGATTTACTCCACATTATTTGCTATATTCTTTTTTTCCAATGTTTAGGTTTCAGTTAGCATAGAAACATTCAGACTTACTTGCTTCTCATTATTATCCTTCAAAGATCTAACAAAATACTCTTCAAAGATCTTACAAAACACAGTTAAGTTTTATGGGTTTTTATAATGGATATTAATGTTGAATGGTGCAATCTACTGACCGAAGATACATGTGCACAGGATTGGCTAGCCTTAAGTATCCACAGAAAATAAACTTTGAGAGATCATGAAACCAAGTGAACAGCAATCCTTCAAGTATTCTTAATTTCAAAAGAATTAACTGCAGGAATCAGTCAGAGAAATTGGGTTATCTAAGCTCAGTAATTTGAAAACTTGAGACCAGTTGAGACATAGACATTTGAAACAGATTTCTAAAGTTAGACAAGATTAATTCTACATTTTACGACATGGAGCAGCTAACGGGAAGAGTGTCCAAATCCAGGTTCTATTTCCAGCTTTGCTAGCAGTAAACTGAATAACTCTGTATATGGCACCCTCTGTGCCTCAATTTCCCCTTCTAATCTTTGTTCAACTATCGATTTCTGTGCCTTCCCATCTGTTGGCTGACATCCTTGTGGTTCTGTGTACTAGAGATTTTCAAAAGTTAATCAAGAAATTCAAGCTTAACGTCAAGCAGCTACTGAAAAACTGTGGACCACACATGGACAGATGTTGAAAACTCTGCTACTACTGTCTGCACACTCTTCAGGTACCACGTCTCCCAATACAGAGCGTAGGACAGGGTGCGGGGGGGGGGGGGGTCCTAGTCGTTGGGACTGTACACATTACCATATACAAGAGAAACCCCTATGCTGTCAGAAGTCACCACGTGCCAAAAGCAGGTACAGAAATTATTTCTGTAATTATATGTTTTTATGCATTTGTAATCTAGAAAAGCAATCATCTGAAAAGAAGGAAAGTTATCAGCAATATATTAACAATATACTTACATTTTTGTTTTTAAACAGAAAGCAATTTATAACCCACATTCAGCCAGAGTAAAGATCTACCTGGTTCATCATCCTGTCGGTGAATAGCATATGTTCGCAAAACAGTGTAAGAAACAGAATAAGCTCATACTGGTCTTTCCCAACTTAAAGCAGCCAGAACTTTATGGTCCACCTGTGCCAGAGGACATATTTGCCTACCATTTTTAAACACCGACTGATAGACATACTTCCCATGACATTTGTCTTTCTCATTTTTCGGTCTTTCTCAACAAAAGTACATCTGAGGGTAATGAATTCTACAACTTAAAACAGTTACATGGACTGCAGAGCAGTAACTCCTTTTGTTATGCTTATTACTCAACAGTTCCTTTGCCATAAAACCCAGCAAATAATAATCCTCTATTTACTTTAATTCTTTTATGAATTTTAGATCATTATTGCTCTTCTAAGTCAAAAGGTCGTCTTCCTTTTAGCTACCACTCACAAGAGAGAACCTCTGCACTCCTCACCATCCCTCCTCTCTCTCCAATTTGTTTTAATTCCATTATATCTTTTCAGATCTGTGTTAACTAGAATGGTATGCAATATTTAAGATGTTAAAGCAGAAAGTGACTATGCAAAAATGTAAGCATACAAAGGAGTATTTGCAAAAATCCCTCTAAAGGAATATGAAAACATTCAATTGAAGAACTGAGGCAGGAAGATGTTAGCACAGAGAGCAGAAAGCAAGCCACAAAGCCTTTTGCCTAAAAAAGTGAGCTGCATAAAACACAGTAAAGCTTAGCTATGATAGAGATAACTGATATTAACTGTTTGCACTTTCCCCATGGACAGTGATGGGAAATACATTTGTGTTTTCTGTCTAGTTTCTTGAAGAATGCGACTGCAACTACTGTTTCACTACATGGAAAATTTTTACCTCTAATGCTGTCACCTATCCTATGAATAAACCAGATTTCCATCTTTCGGACAGAAGAGTCTGAAGGAATAAGAAAAGACAGTGTGTGCAAAATGACATAAATAGAAAAGAATTTTTAATCCCCAACAACAGTACTTTGGAGGAGGAAACATTACAAATGAATGTCCTTTGTTTCATTACATCATGACAGCAGACAGTAACTGATGAAGAAAGGCATAATGGAAAGAGCATAAAAAGCAGTACTCCAACTTGTTCCCCACGCTCAGAGAGCACAGGTTCAGATAATCTGTACCACACGCAATCCAAGGTAGCTTAAAAAATAATGTTTCTTGAATGATCAGCAAAAAGTAACACACAGTTGAAATAGAGAACATTGAGTATTTTTCTTGGTGTGATTTATCCACTTAACTTTTAAGACAACACACTTGTAATAAGAACAAACACTTTCTGAGTGAGCAGGGAAAAAAAAAGTACTGAACTCTTCAATACACATCATACAAAACTTCAGTCCTTCCCTGAAGCACGCTTACAGTTCACTGTAAATCCACTTTTCATCTAACTTCTTTGTCAACTGCATGCAGCCTGGTTTAACATCTTGCATTAACATTTAGCATTAGCAAACTATTCACACCAGAGCTTTAATGAACAATGTTGGAAGCTGATTTAACACTGAAAACATGCCTCCCACAATGTTTCAGTTGACATTTCAAAGTACTTTACAATTATAGTTTCAGTTAAATATACAATTTGCACTACTAGAAGTGTATGGAACAATGATACCAAACTAGGGGAGAAGCCAGGTCAGTCAAGACGTGCACTCAGGCCACTGAAAAGCAGTAACTGGAATTGAAGAAAGTCGTATAAACATAAAAGCACTTCAAAACTTGTCCCTGCTGACATGTCTATGTGACTGCTTATAAATTATAATTAATGAAGAAAGCAGCAGGAATCCCTTTTAATTCCATTGATGATTTTACATCAGGTCTTACTGTAGAAATACATCACATGCACGTTGCCATAATGTCTTCTTTTCAATTACGTACTAAACGGTAGATCTGCATAAATGCACATGCCCAGATTCAGGGAATCATGAGCACAAAATAGCCTTTAATCCTTGACCGGACTGAGGAAGGTGAGAGAGAGAGAGCTATTGTAAAAAAGGAGGCCTGCAATAAGGAGGACCTCATCCTTGGGGCCTGCAGAAGGGATTATTCCTGTCATCCATCCCATTAGCTGTCAGGAGAGAAATACTACACACTCTTGAATTACTCATCAAGGTCTAAGGGATTTTTTGGGGAAGGACCCTTCCATTTTTTTTGGAAGGAGTGGAGAAGGAGTAGCTTCCTATTACAGTGTTTTCTTTCATGCTAATTACTGGGCCCTGTGACAACAAACAGATGTTTTAAGATAAAGCTAACCCAAGAAGTAGTAGCAGCATGGCATATGTCTAAAACTGGTATCGTTTGTTGCTTGTGACGGAAACCTAAGATTTGTCAGATAATTCAGCTACAAATCTGGACCTGATTCACTCCAGAAACTCTTCTGATAGTTCCTGCAGATTGGGAAGTTACTGCAGACTGCTCTCTGCTTGTATCTGACTATTGACTGATAACTTTTGTTATGCTACAATTAAGGATTAAAGTATCCAAAACCTCAACATCATCTCTCTAGACAACAATTCTATTATCCAGAGACATAGATATGAAAGAGTAGGATTAGCCTATTACAAGAAAAAAATTCCATTACGATAGTTAGTCTTGGCTGAGCAGCCAGGATAAAATTGCTTCATGAGAAATACCGAATAGATCCAAGTGAAATTTCTCAAATTCTGAAAAAAACACTTTATGCCTTCTCACTAGTTGGGAACTCTGATAGAAGAGAAGGAAATGGGCTTCCACTACTACGTTTTTCCCTTCATCATCTTATCTGGAGTTTTCCCTTTAATTTTGGGGTTATCCCTTCCCAGTAGCTTGCTTCAGCACTCAATCTTTCCTACAGGTTACACCCTCCCACTGCTTAGGGAAGATAAAAACAATGCAATTTCAGTCAAGTGTTAACATTATTGAGAGCACTGTGAATATCTGAAAAATGTTATTTCCCAACATTCGCAACAGCGAATTCCACACGCAAAGCTGTCTGCTTTTAGACTTTGTAGTACAGAGTACTGATTCTGTACATATTCCAAATATGAGCGTTATCTTACTAACTAGGAGGACCAGAAACAAACTACTTAAAAATACAACCAGCTCTGGATTCTATGGAAACTGTCAACACTGTTTTTCAACATACCCAACGAATTTCACTATGAATAAATCAGATGTGGTTCTAGCCCCTTCATGTATGAGTAGGCAGTGACATCAAATTTTCTAATAAGGATTGAAGTAATACAAAGTGACCATGAGGAACAGTATGAAGCACTGCGATACACAGATTATTGGATAGCTCTAATACAATATTTCTAACATATAACCATACACTAAGATACAATAATACTCTTACCTGTATATTATCAAATTTTAATCCAGGCATGGTGAGATTCTCTTTATCTATGAACACGGTGCTGTACTGTTGTGTGGCAACTGAAATGAGAACATTTCTGGTTTCCTCACTAGGAAGCCAAGCATCATTTCTTCTATCTAGTTCACTCATATTTAAGGCTGTGGCAAACGGGTCATCACTCCCAGCAAAAACAGCTTGGATTTGTGAGAACGGCTTGGGGGATTGAGTTATTTCTAGAGATGGTGGAGGACCACCTGCTTCTGGTCTCCCATTTCGCACAGAGAAAGTAGGGTTAGATGAAGCACAAGAGCTGTCTCCACCATTAGAAAGAGAGGACATTTGTTCTGGAACTGAAGAGCTTGCATTGGGATTACTAACAGAAATAAAATTGGATGTGGTAAACGAATCAAAAAAATCAGAAGCTAAAGTATTAGTGTTAACGGTATCGCCAAAGAACTTGCTTAGACTAGGACTTGGTTGAACTACCTGTGGATTAGACTTCACTGGAGTCTCAATTATACTACTAAAACTGGGAGATTTTACCATCTGAGGCTCAAAACCATCAGGTAGGAACAACTGTGGCTGGGTATTAACATTGTTTCCTTGGCTGAAGATGGTACACACAGGAATAGGCTCAGCCTCAGAAGATGGTTTGCTAGTACTGGGTGACGATATCTGGTCCTCAGGTTTGCTTTCATTAGTATTATTTGGTTTTGTTTCAACAGGAACATTGTTTCCCAACTTTGGTTCTTCCTTCACTGCTTCCTGAATTGATTCTTCCTTTAAAGATGCCTGATCATCTGTTCCAATCTCAGAAATGTCTTTGGGTGTTTCTTCATGTTCAGTTTCACTCTCGTTACTTAAAAACTCTTCTTTATCCACTTCTGTTTGTGTTTTTTGAGTATCTTTAGCTTCCATTTGTTCTACAATCTCCTGGAGACAACCAAGTTCACCTGTGTCATCTTCACTGTTGTTTGGAGAATCTGAAATAATGACACTCTCCATCATATGTTCATTAAGTTTATCTACAAAATTATTTGAATCTTCTGATATAGTTTCATTCCCTTCAGACTCAAATTCATCTCCACCAAGATCAATGGTTTCCTCATGAAAAAGAATTTCTTCCTGAGTTTTCTGTTGAACTATGTCTCCGCTGTCATCTTCATCCGAGGTGCTCTTTGCATCCTTAGCGTTACTTTCATTCTTCTCCATGGTAGCTGAAGAGGGAAAAACCCCCACCAAAACAAGTGTTAGTTTTATTACTCAGGTGTTGCTCAGGTGCCACCCTGAAATTCCTAAGTATCGTACAAATACTGAAATTCTTGCTTTAAAAATATAGTCATTTCACTACTTGACGTCTTTCATTTAACATCTACCCACGGAATAAATTAAGTCTGAAAAAGGCTTTCTCTTTACCCTTTTTGCAAGTCGCAAAAATACTGGGATTAAAGAGCAAATGCCTCCCGCTAAAGACAGACAAAACGGCATTTGCTTTTCTGTTCGCAAAGACTAGCTCGGTCCCCGTTTAAGGAAAGGAAAGGGCGGGTTCAATGGCAACGGAATCACGCTGCCACCAGCGCAGGCTGCCCAGCCGGGGGCCGGCCGCGCAGAAGAAGCGCCCGGCGGCAGCCGCGCAGGGTGCGGACCGGCAGCGCTGCTTCCGTCCCCCCCCCGCGGCCCCGGCCGCCGCCCGCCCCGCAGCCGCGGCCCCGGGCTGCGGGGGATCGGCCCTGCCTCCAACGCCACCGCAGGGTCCCCCTGACCCTGACCGCCCCACGGCGGGGGTGGGCGCGGCCTCCCCGCACAGCCTCCGCCTGGCGCAGTCCGGGGGGGGCCCCACCGCCGTCCCTCAGGGCCGGGGCCAGAAGGCTGCCTCAGCACCCGCCCACCCGGCCGTGCCTCGGCCGGCGCAAGGGCCGCGCAGGCCGCCCTCCCCTCACCTCCGCGCCGCGGCGGCGACACCGCGGCTCCGCCACCCCTGCTCCGCCACCGCGCCTGCGCCGCGGGCCGGGGCGGGCGGGAGTGCGCATGCGCGAAAGCACCTCCCGGAAGCGGCGAGCGACGGGCAGCGCCGAGGGCCAGAAAGGCCGGCAGGCAGCGAGCTGTGCTGTGCTGTGGGGCCGCGATGGAGGACGATGCGCCGGTGATTTACGGGCTGGAGTTCCAGGTGGGCCCTGGGGGAGGCCGCAGGAGGGCTGTCAGGTGGCGGCCTTACCTCCGGGAAGGCGGCGGCTGCGGGGTCGGGTGTGTGTGGCGGGGCAGGGGAGTGCCGGGGCGGGCTGTGGGGCCGGCTCACGGTGTGACCGGCGTCCCCTCGCCCCCCTGAGCCGGTACCGGTGGCACCACTGGCTTTTGGTGGTTCTTGGCGCGTGCCCGTCGCGTTGGGGTTTTTAAAGGTGGCTGAGCACGGGGCAGGAGTTGGTCCCTGCTCCGAAACTTGCTGTTTCCAGGGCGGGTGCGCCAGTGCGGGTGCAGGGGCCGAGGGCAGGGGTCGTCTCCCTCGCGGTCGTGCGCAGCCTGGCTGGTAGGGCTCCTGCTCTGTCACCAGTCCCTGCTCCACCCCTGGAGAAGTCTTCGTCTTGCTCAGGGGTGGTAGGAAAATACTGGCAGTCTCAAAGAGATTCTTGTAGCTGTTTCTTCCTTTTCAGAATTTTTTTTTTAAAAAAAAAGCTTTCGTGAGGAGAGGGCATGAAACTGTTTCTGATAAGTTGCAAATTTTAGTTGGTTATACCCAACTGTAAAGCTGCTTGATGTTAGTGGGATCTCTTGCTGTGGGTTCCATGTCTGTCCATTTGTCCCATAGGACAAATCTGTCCGTCATATTGGTGTTTATGGCTGTAAGGAAATGGGACTGTTGTTGGACTGTCTGACTTAGGAACTTATTGATCATCTTCATAGAGGAGCACGGGTCTTGCGTTTAATAAAGTTTCTACAAGTTCTGGGAAAATAAACAGCTAGATAGCTGGATGGGTGAGAAGGACCCTAATTTATGGTTCTTTCCCACAATAAGGGTTTTTCTCAGCTGTTACATGTTCTCTTTGGCAACAGCTGGCTTATCATCGTTGCCATTACAGCAGTAATAGGAGGCGCTGTGATTCTTCTGCAGCTCACAGAGCAATGTTTTCATTCTACAGTGGATGTAGTAATATGAATATGTACACATGCACTTTTTTTTTTTTTAGGCATCTTTGCCAAAGCGCTCGTGGAAAGTAATATACGAAGGTTCTCTGTAACAGCTTTGGGTGTCCTGGCTACTGAGTTGTGTGCTTTGTAATCCTGACTATAACAATAAATATCCTTAGCAAATTGTATATTTGTTTGGTTTTTCTCTTGTATAGGAGCTAGTGTGTAATATTTACCTGTACTAAATGTTAAAGCTACTGAAGTCTGATAATATGCTATCATTTTGTGATTGGCTAGAGATGGCTGTAGCTTGTACTTCAGAATTAATAAAACTTATACTTAAATCTCTTTTGCAGAATAGAATATATATCCTGTGCTTAATAAAATTCATAGCTTCTTTCTAGCAGGTCATATATAATAAGTCTTCCAGAAATTTTGGAAAGCTAGCCTGTGTGGTGTCTGGGACCCCCGTGGACCTGTGCCCCCCACCTCCCCAAATCATAGATCCATGGGCCTCTTTTCTTCTTCTGCAACGTATGTAACAGGGCTGTCTGGTGGGAGGGTAAAGCAAAAGGGTTAAGAGAGTGACTGTAATCAGAGGGAATTACAGTTAATACAGATCATTTAGAGAGATGGTGGGGAAAGAAAATATGGTTTATAGCTGAGTTGGAAAAGGAGCGTAGAGATGAAGGTTCTATTTCTGATCTCCATTAACTGCCAGTGTGCCTTTAAAACAAAATGCATCTCTCTGCTTTCTGAAAAAGGCTCTGATGGAGGCACTTAAACCTAAAATGGGTATGGTTTTTCCAACTTGTATCTCCAGGTCTAATAAGAAAGATGATTATTCTTTTTTAAGCCTGGTTTCTTCTATGTTGCTAGATAATAATGGCTAGCTGCATCATCACAACTACAGCTTCTTTCCAGTGTGTGTCAGAAGAACTGTGACTGAAGGTATCTCTTCAGACGAATTTTTCATACCAATTTAAAGAATTTTGTTGTTGTTCCTGATGTTTGTTGGTTGTTTTTTTTTATTATTTCCAGTCTTTACTTCAGCTCTATGACAAGCTTATTCAAAGTTGAGATTTGAAATAATAAAGTATTAAAAAGAGGGAGGGATCTTCTTACTCTTGTTACGAATAAAATTTATATGTCACAAAACCATGACATCTAGAAGCTACACGAGGGGTTGCAGACTAAGAAGCCATATGTGACTCCAGCAATGAATAAGAATCTGTCTTTGGCCACTGCCAGAGAAAATGTAGTTGTGTAGATATGCCTTTCATCTGATCCAATGTAGCCAGGTTTGTAAGAAAATAAAGCTGATTCCTCCTAGGTTGCTATCCATCAACTAACTTAAAATTATTTCTGTACAATTTATGTTCATTTTTATGTTCAGAATGTGTTTTGATGTATCAGCATAAGTAAGGTAATTTATAATAATGAACAAATACATATTTCTCTTTTTTGAATCCAGTTTCCATCAAAAAAAGGCTTAGTGGAACAGGGAAGTCTTACTTAGAAGAACCACATCACTCAGTTCTGACACATGAGAATGGAAATTGAAGATACCAATCCTGAGCCCTTATACAACTGTGCATAATTACTTAGCATGTGTAACTACTGTGCAAAAAGTTTTACCAAGTAACAGTGAGAAATAGCTGTGGGGTTTTTTGGTGGTGTGTGTGGGTTTTTTTTTTTTTTCCTGGGGTGCAGGGGGGAAGCTAAACACCTAACAGCAAAACAAGATTAAAACTAGTGATGAATTCAGTTTTCTGCATGATTAGTTAATTTTTTTACCTGATTAGTTCCCCCGATTTACTAGATGGCTGCAACTCTTTCTTTTTGTGCTGTTTGTAACGTTCATATAACCCCAAAAATGTCATTTTCCAGAGTGGGTGTTTTGTCTCTTCAGTGTGTCTGTGAGCTGTATGAACATAGTACAGACATACAAAATATTTGTGAGTTTTAGGGTGTGTGATTCTTTTCGTGACTTTTTTTTTTTTAAGACAATATCCCACCATAGTTGCTCTGGTCATCCAACTGTAGTGAAAATGAGAAAATTACAGAGGAATGGGTGGTGAGTGAAAATGTGAGATGCTGCTTGAATTGAGGACTGAGTGATGTGGCTGTGGATCGTGATGATGAATATGGGACAACACCAGTAGCTGCAGAACATTTCAATATGGAAAGGTTGTTCTTCTAAAAGGAACCTTGGTAAACTTCACCAATATCCTGAATTATGAGAGTGTGGTAAATGGGGTCTCAAGGGTATCGCTAAGTGCTATTTTTTGTCGGTGAAATTATATGCTGCTTACTTGTCCAGTGTAGAGCTGACCTATGTTTACTATCTAACCTGGAGTACCTGGTATGTTTACCCTGTGTTGAATAGGCTTCATTTTCAGGGATTCACAATTTTCCCCATCCTATTCTTTGAGTGTTTAAACAGTGATGTTTTGAGTAGGTGTATAAGCATTACTGAATGTCTTGAAATACTGTATTTGCCTTAGTTTAAGGTTGACTGGATGATGCTTATACCCCTGGAAATGAGCTGTGTGGATGGGTGCTTTCCAGGCTAGGTGTTTGGCTCAGGTGCAATGCCAACTGTGATTCTTGGGATGGACAGCCTACATCTTGCTTGTTTAAAAGCGTGCAGAAGCTAGCCAGCATGATGGCGGGGCGGGAGGAGGAACATTGCTTGTGCCAGAGAGTGATAATTATGGAGCGTGTGTTTGGCACATTTAATGGATTTTGGGGATACCACAATACTGAGCTGAATTTCAGTATGCTAGATATTCCTGCTGCATGTTACATGTCAAAAGTTCATAGACTTGCAAGGGAGAAGCATAACGAGCAGGAGGAAAGGTGCTTCCACCCTACAGGGGTGGAAGCAAGGACAGGTAGCCTGGGAGGAATACAGAGAAATTGTCCAAGCAGCCAGGGATCAGGTTAGGAAAGCTAAAGCCCTGATAGAATTAAATCTGGCCAGGGACATCAAGGGCAACAAGAAAAGATTCTATAGGTACATCGGGGATAAAAGGAAGAGAAGGGAAAATGTGGGCCCTCTCCGGAATGAAATGGGAGACCTGGTTACGTGGGATACAGAGAGGGCGGAGGTACTCAATGACTTTTTTGCCTTGGTCTTCACTGGCAAGTGCTCAAGCCTCACCACCCAAGCTGCAGAAGGCAAAGGCAGGGACAGGGAGAATGAAGAGCCACCCACTGTGGGAGAACGTCAGGTTCGAGACCATCTAAGGCACCTGAAGGTGCACGAGTCCATGGGACCCAATGAGATCCATCCGCGGGTCCTGAAGGAACTGGCGGATGAAGTTGCTAAGCCACTATCCATCGTATTTGAGAAGTCGTGTCAGTCTGGTGAAGTTCCCACTGACTGGAAAAGGGGAAACATAACCCCCATTTTTAAAAAGGGAAAAAAGCAAGACCCGGGGAACTACAGGACAGTCAGTCTCACGTCTGTGCCTGGGAAGATCATGGAACAGATCTTCCTGGAAGCTATGCTAAGGCCCATGGAGGACAGGGAGGTGATTCAAGACAGCCAGCATGGCTTCACCAAGGGCAAGCCCTACCTGACTAACCTAGTGGCCTTCTATGGTGGAGTGACTACATCGGTGGACATGGGAAGGGCTACAGATGTCATCTATCTGGACCTCTGTAAGGCCTTTGACAGGGTCCCCCACAACATGCTTCTCTCTCAACTGGAGAGGTATGGATTTGACGGGTGGACTGTCCGGTGGGTGAGGAATTGGTGAGATGGTTGCATCCAGCGGGTAGTGGTCAAGGGCTCAAAGTCCAGATGGAGATTGGTGACGAGTGGCATCCCACAGGGGTCCGTGTTGGGACCAGTACTGTTTAATGTCTTCACCAATGACATAGACAGTGGGATCGAGTGCACCCTCAGCAAGTTTGCAGATGACACCAAGCTGAGTGTTGCGGTTGACACGCCAGAGGGACGGGATGCCATCCAGAGGGACCTGGACAAGCTGGAGAAGTGGGCCTGTGTGAACCTCATGAAGTTCAACAAGGCCAAGTGCAAGGTCCTGCACCTGGGTCAGGGCAACCCCCAGTATCAATAGAGGCTGGGGGATGAAGGGATTGAGAGCAGCCCTGCTGAGAAGGACTTGGGGGTACTGGTGGGTGAAAAACTGGACACGAGCCAGCAATGTGCGCTTGCAGCCCAGAAGGCCAATCGTATCCTGGGCTGCATCAAAAGAAGCGTGGCCAGCAGGTCGAGGGAGGGGATTCTGCCCCTCTCCTCTGCTCTGGTGAGACCCTACCTGGAGTACTGTGTCCAGCTCTGGAGCCCTCAGCATAGGAAAGACACGGACCTGTTGGAGTCGGTCCAGAGGAGGGCCACGAAAATGATCAGGGGGATGGAATACCTCTGCTATGAAGAAAGGCTGAGAGAGTTGGGGTGGTTCAGCCTAGAGAAGAGAAGGCTTCGGGGAGACCTTATTGCAGCCTATCAGTACTTAAAGGGGGCTTATGAAGAAGATTGTGGCAAACTTTTGAGCAGGGCCTGTTGCGACAGAACAAGGGGGAATGGCTTTAAACTAAAGGGGGGTAGATATAGACTAGATCTAAGGAAGAAATTTTTTACGCTGAGGGTGGTGAAGCACTGGCACAGGTTGCCCCGAGAGGTGGTGGATGCCCCATCCCTGGAAACCTTCAAGGTCAGGTTGGACGGGGCTCTGAGCAACCTGATCTAGTTGAAGACGTCCCTGCCCACGGCAGGGGAGTTGGACTAGATGACCTTTAGAGGTCCCTTCCAACCCAAACTATTCTATGATTCTATGAAAGGACAGTAGAAAGCCTGCTGGCTGACCACAGGGATGTACTACACAAGAGCAACTCTAGCTGCACCCTGAGATGGGGTCTGGCTGAAGCAGGCTTAAAAAAAGTGCACTTCTGCTTTGCCAGTTTGTGTACTGCATTGTGGTCCTGTCGTGCTTCTTGAATAAGCAATACTTGGCCCATACTGTATTGTCAGTTAGTTGTTAACAGGTTTTATGTATCTGAACAGAGACTATTGATTTTTAGAACTTTTTTGCCTGCTTTCAAGAGTAAGGTGAAACTTAATTTCCCTAAAGCCAAATGTGACTTCTTAGAATAAGAATCTTAAAGCGGTGCAAAGTACCAACTGAAATAGATCGGTCACAGGTCTCTTACAATGTGTGTATATGTATAATACCAGTATGTATTGAGAATAGCTCAATTGACCTACCTTTGATGGAGTACAAGGCAAGTGTAGATTTATTAGAAGGAGGGGGGAAAGGGAGCTCTTTTGGGAAGATGTGTGTCACTTGTGCGGTACCCAGGGAAACCTGTGCTGCCTCTTGGGCTCTCCTGTGCTCCCAGTATGGGAGTGGAACCGGTGGAGAGCCTATGCTCCTATTGGCAGTGGAGTTCTCTTCCCTGGAAGAGCTTTTGTGGTCTCTTGTGGGATGAGAGACAATGGCCTAAACAGAATGTAGATAATAATTTTGATACAGCTTTAGAGATGACTTTGGAGGATTTATTTTGAAAATTTAATCAGTTCAAGAAACTGCATGATAAAGTCTTAGTGAAATTCCTAGTTTTTGTCTCAGTACTCTTTCTTTTCGAAGATTACTTGCCTCATCAGTGCCAATCCTGTATATTTTAATCCAGCCTGAGTGTGTATTCTCTCACTTGTTTTCCTATCTGCCTCTCTCTTCAGGACCCTTCTGGAAGGCAGCATTTCAGCTGGGAGGATTTCTCGTGGAACTTCAGTCTAACATACTGTTAGGTTTAAAGTTTTACTAGTGGGAAAAAAGTAGATAAGTAGAAAAACTCTCTTAACTAATCCCCCAAAGATCTTTGTAATACATGAAATGGATCAGGTGGTAACTATTTCTTTCAGGACCCTCAAGCAATTAGCAGGATCTTGATAATATTAGGTATGGTACAGACTAATGACAATATGAAGATACAGTTATGTGAACTTGAAGGAACTATTAAAAGATGATTGTTACCATTACAGTTCATGATAAATGAACAGTGACAGTGTGAAAGCGGGATTTCTAAGGATGATTGTGCTATGCAAGGCTTTGTGTGAGGGTTGCTTTTGTTGCCGTGAGGGTTTACAGAATCTGTCAGTCTTTGGAATAGGGTCAGTGCACTAAATATGTCAGCGGTGGGAATTCTTGTGGTGTGAAAGCCTTGGAGAAAGCAGCTGTCTGAGAGCACTAAAGGTCACCTGGGCATGTGTGCTGCCAGCCTCTTCATTGATAGAGTCACTGCAGCTTATCACAGTTGATGATAAGAGGGTCTCCTACTGTGGTGGGGTAACAAGGCTGTCCTACCTAAGTAAAGATCAAAGTGTACCTACTTGAAAATTGAAATTGTGCCAGAAGGCAGAAATAATATTCACAACATCAGGCTAGGGCTTCTCAGGGTGGGTGGGGGGAACTTGTACTTTGCCTCCAGAATGAGGCATCAGCAAAGCCAGCCCTCTCCCCTTCTCTGCTCCCACCCTCCCAAGTAGCAGTATACTATTTCTAGTTTTGAGCATAAGCAGATGGTCAAATAACTTCAAATTCAGATTTGGGGACTGCAAGCCAAATACTATGTCCTTTACATTCTGTATTGCAAGTTCACTGCTTGTTAGTACAGATTGATTGTATGAATTTCAAATGATACATGGGGTTGCAGAAATTCTTTTGATTGTATGATGCTTAGTGCAAATATTCAAATGTTGGGGTCAGTGTATGTTTTCTTGTTTGCTGATACCAAACCAGTGCAATGCATCAGCAAGACAAAATATGTATTGAAGAAGTACTGATCCTTTTTTCTCTGCCCATTAATGCCCTAAATGGTAACAGTCTAATTAAAAAAGTAATTTTGTGTATTTGGCTGGTATTTCAAAAGACGTGGAGAAGGGAAAGTTTCAGGAGAACTTACAAACAAAGTGTAGAGAGTCAGTGCATTACGGTTCCATAAAGCACTTGCTTTAAAACAACCTTCTTTATCTCTTTGACGTTTGTCATTTTGTTCCTCTGGATCATCTCTTGCTGTTGTCAAAGACCCTTCTCTCTGCAGGCTCTGTTCTATTTCTTTCTCTCAGAGGTTTTTATTATTCTGCAGGTGGTCTGTCATGGTAAGGTGGAACATGGGCTTTGCCCAACATGACACTGAGCTTGGTGTAGACATGGACATGATGCCCAGTCTCCAGTTACTTTCCTGCATTCTGGCACACTGATTGCTGTTTATACTGCTGTTTGTCACGCTCATATTCTAGGTTTTTGCATGCCCTTTGCATTGCATAAATAAATGTCTATTTTTGCAGTGGATTTGCAGTTAAGTCTTTGTTGTCCTTTTCCTTTACATGTGATGCATTTCAGGACTTGTTTCTAAGATGAGAGCAGCTAGCTTATGTGGTGTCAAAGCTGTGTCTTAATTCAGTGTGAGCCTGTTATTCTTTTGACCATAATTTCTATGTATGCAGTAGGATCTGTTAAGCATATGCACCTGACAGGAATAACGTTTCAGGGGCTGGGTTTCTCCTGATGAGTATATCTGTAGGTTTTTTTGTTTGTTTGTTTTGTTTTGTTAGGGTTTGGTTGGGGTTCTTTTGAGTAGGAGTTTGCTCAAGTCTTTGCTCAAGCCTGCCTTTGTTTCCTTACAGTTTGTGGCAGTTTTTTTCTCGGATTAACTTTTCCCTGATGTATAGCTGTACCTGTTTCCTCATCACCATCACTGGGTAAAAAAATTTGGTCATGCTCCTTGTTATTTTTCTTTCTTGTCTCATGGAAACCAGGCTACATAGTTGGTTACCTAACCTATGAATTTCTGGGAACATCCTACTGTCTTCCTATGAGTCAGGTTTTGTTGCTTTTTTGTTTTCTTTGCTTACCCTTTGAGGATAATATGCGATGTTAATTAGTATGTCTCAGCTTTTTGATTTCCCCCTCAAACATGTTTTGCTGTATCTTCATCAGGCAATTTGGTGGGCTCCTGCATGTTAACAGGATCTTCTTCGTCCACAGTGTGCTCAACAAAATCTGATTCACAAAGGTGCATGACTGGTTCCAAACTTTCAGACCTTTCTTCCATGAATCATTTTCACAGGTGTTCTTACAAACTGGTAGATAGTTCATCATAGGTGATACACTATTCTTTTCACTTTTATTTGCCCACAAATAGGTAATATTAATCTGGCTGTATTTCAGATGAGTGTAGCAAGGCTTTCTTCATATTGATGTAATTTTGGTCTTCTAAAATATGTTGGAATAAGACTCTAGAGCCTTCATGTGAACTCTTTCAAACTCTTCAGTAATTCTTTATTGAGATCAATATTCAACCCTTTTTTAATTTTTTTTTTTTAAACTCATTTTATATTACTCTTCCTCTTCCCAGATGAGTATCTTTTCTACATCTTGTCAGGGAGATGTATTTATGCCTTTGTCTTTGATAAGGGCAATGCAGTCTAGTATGAGTCTGTTAATTGCCAATTTTTTTTGTAGGCTTACTAGATATCAGCATCTCAAGCAGTTCTGGGATCTGATACTCTCTTTTTTGTTGTGGATTAGCAAATTACTCAATTCTGTGGCACAGCTTCAAGTAAGAGCATAAAGGGAGGTTAAGCTTTCAATAGTGGAGTCACCTCTGTAGTAAACAAGATCAGGAATACGTCAGCACTGTTTCTGCTCAAACCACTGTATTCAAACAAGCACACCGTAGAAGTAAGGTGTACTCATCCAGTGGGTGCATAACTGCCTGTGTTGGAGATATGGACAGCTCCTATCAAAAGGAGCTGTCATGACAGTCTGTACAGCTCTGCTGATGATAATTATGCAAATTGCGTGACCAGCTCAGATTACTTTGCAAGAATTTCATAGGATTGCAAACTAATGTAGGTTTGAAGGGACCTTTGAAGATCCCTCTATTCCAATACCCTTCTCAAAGTAGATTCAATAGATGAGGTTTAGAGGCCTTGTCCAGCTGAGTTTTGAGTATTTTCATGGTTTATGAATGCCACAACATATGTGAGCATCCTGCTCCAGTGTTTGACTACCCTCACTGTGAATTTTTTTCCTAATGTCTAGTCTGAATTTTCCTATGTTGCAACATATGTTCACTGCCTCTCATCATGTTGCTGTGCACCTCGAAGAGTCTGTCTTTTCTATACCCTCCCTTTAGATAGTTTAAACTAATCCACTGATTTTTTTTTTGGTTTTTTTTGTTGTTTCTTTTTTCAAATGAAACAAAGGACTTCTCCGTGTTTCACTTTAATGGTAGGTTTAGCATGATAACTAGTTGGGAAAGGGCAGTAACTGCTACTGAAGCAGTTAAAGTAGTCTGCAAGGATCCAACTTGGAGGTAAAAAAACCCCAAACCCTTAGATTTCAGATCAGTGAAGGAAATTTAAGCCCAGAATGTCTAACCTCACAAGTTATGCAGTCTAAGAATGAGTGTGGACACCTATGCAGCAGTGCACAGTCACATTTCCACATCTGTAATTAATCTCTGAATGCATACAGTAAAGGAAGGATTTGTCTTCTGGCAATGGGGTAGGTAATGTTTGCTTTCTAGTTACATGTGCAGTAGCTACAGTTTCCATGATAGGAGTAGTAGCAGGATAAAAAGTTTTCTGTATCATTCATTATTTATCCATTTGCGTATGGGGAGGTGGTGTGAAATCTTAAATCTGTGATGTTCCATCGCCAGTGGGAAATGCTAACATGGGATTTCGATCATATATAAAACAAACAAAAAAAAAATTGTTTTTTGTTTTCTTTTCTAGTAAAACCTCCTACACTCAGCTTTATGTGACTCATTATCACCCCCACCGCTCTCTTTTAGATCTCTGTTCCTCCAAGGTGGTGGTGGTCTTCACTATGGGGTTAGTTTTACTTACTTTCTGCTGTGGTAGAAGTATAGCATGTTCAAAGCTCACGCAGTATTTGTGGTTCCGCTATTAAAAGCGTGGCAGCTGTACTATCTTGGGAACAGATGATGCATTATGAATGCTTTTTTTATTTTTGCATGCATGCATATGGTTATTCCTCTCAAGGTGTGTAATTTATGGCTCTCTAAAGTACTACAGGATACAGTAAATGAAAATGCCAGTTTGTTATGTTTGCTTGACTAGATTCTGTCTCCCTGGCCCATATTGGACTTCAGTGTGACCATCGCTATAGGCTCTTCAGTTTTGTATTTCTGTTTAAGTATGAATTCACACCTTGTTTTAGAAAGTTTAAAAAAGAGTATGAGTTTTAACTGTACTATAGCAGGCCACAATGGTCTCTTAAAAAAAAAAAAAAAAAAGTCTCTTGAATATGACATGTGGAACCTAGTATTTCTCATTAAATAATGTATTTAAGTATTTGAGAACCTGCAATATTCCTTACACCTGAGTCCTAAGGTTGTTTTTTTTTCTCCCCTCTCCTTTCTACCTCAGCCTTAATTTTTCTCCAAATTTATTTTTGTCACCTTGAAAGATTCTGTGTGGGTAAGAGTGTCTAGTCCTATGATGTACAGAGTACTAGTCAGGAATGCCTTTGGAGCATGGTGATGCTATTTCCTGCATCTCTGCAACAGTTGCTCAGCCACAGAGATTTTTTTTTTCCCCCTGAAAACACGGGGATGAATTGATAATTGTTACAAAACAGAAAACCAAAGGAATGTGATTGTGTGCAACCCTTAATTTAGTGGAATAAATGAGAATTAGGGAAGCCACAGACCACTATGCAGAATAAATACGTAGACTTTGAAAAGCCTCTAAGGAGGGATGGTTCATTCAGATTCCTTGGCAGACTTGTATGGCATTGAGAAGTCTTTGGTGTTTGCTTTCCAAAGGCAGAATCTCCTTTGTGTTAGCTGAGTGGAATTTTGACTGCATATTTATAAACTTCCTTCTAGACTGTTAAAATATTTGGTTAAAGTGTCAATCACAATCAAGTTGCCTCTGTATCACCCCTGTTTTATAAATCTACCTGCTTTAAACCGTGCACATTTCCTCATAGAGCTGTTGGTGAGTATGAAATTTGGACATGTAACCAAAAGGTTCTTTGTGGTTCATGATGTTTTAATCTTTGCTTGCTAATAACTTTTTCCTAGTCTTAGGCCTTCTTTAAAAATGAAATGATCTTATTACATATGTTGTTGCATTCTTTAGAAGTATCAGTTAGGTGGGGCTTGTTTTCTCACTGTTCGCATCTTTCAGGTGTGTGTTCTGGGTATTTTCTATGCATTGTGGCCATTTTCTTAGTAAATAATACTTTAATATCTTAAGTAGTAAACTCTTTTTGGGGCTATATGCAGTTTAGTGTTCTGTGGAAGCTGACTTTTTATAAAAAATAATAAGCTCTATTGGTTTAGATTAATATTCATTATACTATGCTTTTTGTTTATTTTCTATCTAGTAGCTGCAGTCATGAGGCAGGATGCTTTTGTGAAGGATGTTATTTGCAACCTGCTCTGACAGGTTACAGTACAAGATGACAAACTTAAGGCACTCTTCTTGATCATGACAGCACTCCAAATTCAGTTATGTTGTTCATCACAAGGGTTACTCAGTGTCTTCATCTGTTGAAATAACTTCTGTTTCTCTAACAGTAACTCAAAGTAGACAAAACTAGACATATCTTTGTGCAGGAGACAACCGAAAGTCCATTGTACTGTTATTACTATTATGAATCAAATTTTCCTGATTTATGAACGCTTGATGAGTTTGAACCTTGTATTCTATGGGTATTGTAGTCTTTTATGACAGAGAATAAAGAGTAGTGTGTTTCTTGTTGTGAATTGGGTTTAAACATTCTTCTCAGGCCTTTGATTCCCCGCCCCCCCCCCCCCCCCCCCCCCCCCGCCCCCAAAATGGGAAATAATTCAAAAATATTTTAAAGAAGGGATAGAGAAGCTGGTGGCATAAATGTTACCATGTATTGACATAATTTTATTTTGGGCACTTTGTGTCTAATCTGATGCATTTTTGAAAGCAACATGATAAGTCTTACTCAAAAGGCTTTAAAAGGGGTGAAAACCCCCTTTATTTCTTTATTTTATTGGAGATTCTGGAAGTCTCTTCTTCTGTTTGACTTATAGGAACAACAGAAGCTTGCTTGATTGAAGGAGATACATAGCTGTTGGCTTATTTCTAGTGTTTTCTTCAAAATAATTAAAAGCAGATCTGAAATGAAAAGGAGCTCTTGCCAAAGAACTGCAAATGTAAATTATGTTCAAGACAAAAGAAAAGCTTTTCTGCAATCTTCTTGGTGAACATTAGTTGTTTCTGTCAATCAGAAACACTGTCTAGGCTTGTTGTAGGTAAGTGCTGCATAAATAGGAGAGTACAAACAAATCAGTATGGATTCACACTGATCTCTGATCTGCATTTGAGTATGTTTTGAACACAAACTACTCACTGAATCATGTTCTCTAGTGCTTTTTTTCCTATATAAATGTTATGCTACTAGCCTATACTTACTAAGCTCATTGCAGTTTTTTAACTCTTTATGGTCAATCTTAAGCAAAATATTACATTGTCTAAATCACACTTTTCAGATGCAAGAAACTTCTTATCTGCTCTGTAGGAGTTCAGAGCTTATTCTGAAAAATGAGTTGGTTCTTATTGTTACTGCCAGAACAAGGGCTTGGATTGCTTTGCCTTATTTAAGAAAAATAAAATCTCTTCAAGTTGCTATTCTAGAATTAAATTGTTCTAAATTTATGTGTTGTGGTATAATATATTTCAAATATTCCCTTCCAAGCTTCTAGGCATCTTTCTGATATTAATTTAAAAATAAGTTTTAAACAGGACTATATTGAAGCTAAATGTTCTGAATCCAGAATGTAATCATTAGCTAACTGCACAAGGGGATGGCAGTAGGAAGGGCCATTCAACAGTTACCTGAATCCTTCTGAACTATTTGCTTGCAATACAGGCTTTAGTATCTGAAGAGATCTGAACTATTTTATGTCAAATAGGATGTGAATTGTAAAGGTTTGTTCTTCTGTTTTGACAAAAAATTCATATTGAACAATATTATTAGGGTATCTTTTGCATGGGAAGTAGTGGATATTCCTCACAGTTTACTTACGGTTGCTAAAAGTGCCTTTGAATGTTAGTTTAGCTTCCATTTACTCAAAATTAGCTAAGACAGTCTCTACTAATGACTAGTGCAAACTAGCAATTGTGGTTTCAGTTCAAGCTATACTTTATTTCTCAATGTCTCCCATGGCCCTTAACTGTTTTGTTTTGCTTCTTCCAAGGCCGTGGTTGGTGCAAGTTGAAGAAGCAAGGCAGAGTGTCTAGCATTCTCATTAACAATAATACAACAAAATAATAAGAGTATGACAAAATTTTGATAGAAGAAATAATTTGTTATTTACCCATCATTCACACAGTTCTTATCTCTGGTGGCCTGGAGTGGAAAAGAAGGGGTTTGTTTTTTAACTTTCTTCTAAACTTGGTGGTTAATGGTGAGAAAAAGAATTCATTTTTATGTGGGCATCTTCAGTCTGAATGGTTTGAAAACTTCTGCGAGAACAGCCTCTTTCTTGGATTTTGTAGGTAGCGTATTTAAGAATTCTCCACTGTTCCATGGAGTTTTTTTAGTTGATAAAAGAGAATTAGTTTGGAAGAACTGCTATAATATTGAATATTATCACTGTTATAATGAAGGCTAGATAATGTATTTAGCACCTATATGTTCCATGCACCTCACAAATATGAGAAACTGCACAAAAAAAATGCATTAACCAAAATAGACATAAAGGGCAGGAAAGTCTGCAGATTGTAAGAATGTAATGCTTAAAATGATAATTGATATGTAAGTTTCAAGATTTTTCCTGAAATTAATGTATTTTATTAATTGGACTTTTCTAATGGCTTTCTTCTTCCCTAGGCACGAGCTTTAACACCTCAGACAGCAGAAACGGATGCAATAAGATTCTTGGTTGGAACACAGTCTCTTAGATATGATAATCAGGTAATTTTTCTGTCAAATGTCAGTTGTAATTTTTTTTCCTCTTTTTTAACATTGTTCCAATATCATTCCTCCTCCTTTCTCCCCCCTGTTCAATGTGAACATTAAGTGATAGTCAAGTTGAAGACTTCTGTGAGTAGAATGTAAAGATACTGGTAAGAAATGTAAGTGAATAAAAGTTGTGTGTATTTTCTGAAAATTAAATTACTCTTCTAAATTGTATGACTAAATCAGATTGGTTTAGTAAACTGCTATATTTTTGTTAATTTAAATCTATAGATTCTCTGGAGCTATCTTTAAATCACAGAAGAGATGCAAAGTAAAACAAAAGTCTTTAAGCCTTGATTGCCTCTAATGGGACTCCTGGTATGTGCACAGTTCTGTGTATGTGAAGCTTCATAAACTGGATTTTTCATTATTACTTACTGGCAATCAGCTATGTCCTTTCTGATCATAAGTTTAACAACAACTTAAACTAAAATTTGAGTGACTTTTGTGGCTCAATTTCTATTGGGCTGTTTCTTCTGCAGTTAAGTGTACAATACTTGTACAGGAATTTTAATTTTTGTGACTAAATTTCAGTAAATGCCTTCATACTGGAAGAAGATCTTGAGGCCAGAAGAATTAGAAAGTTGTACTGCGTGCAGGTGGCAAGCCTTTGGTAGCAGGGGAGCTACAGTGGTGGCCTCTGTGAGAAGAGGCCGGGGGTTGCCCGTGCCAGACATGGCTGGTTCCAGTGAACCCGCCGCAGGACACAGCTGAGCCAGTCAGCCTGGTGGCACCTCTGTGAAAACATTTTAAGAAAGGGGAGAAAATGCTGGATGGAAAGAGGAGGAGGGAACAAAGACTGAGAAACAGCAGAGGTAAGACCAAGGTCAGGAGGAACAGAAGGTGCTACATAGTGGAGCAGGTATCCACTGCAGCCTGTGGAGCACCTGTGCCAGAGTAGGTGGATGTTCCTGAAGGAACTGTGGCCCATGAAGACCCCATGCTGCAAGAGAGAAGAGTGAGATGGAAAGAGCATCAGAGAGAAAATGCTATGCGCTGACCGTAACCACTGCTGCTCCACACCCCCCTGCGCCGCTTGAAGGGGGTTAGAGGAGTCTGGAGTGAAGTTAAGCCTGGGAAAGGGGGGAGAGAAGGGCTGATTTAAGGTTTGTCTTTTTCTTTCCCATGACCCAAATTAGGTAATTACATTTTTATTTTAATTGGCAATAAATTAATTAATTTACCCAAGCCAAGTCTGGTTTGCCCGCAACAGTAATTGGTAAGTGATCTCCCAGTCTTTAGCTTGGCCCATGAGCTTTCTCATTCCTGTTCTTCCCATTTTCTCCCCCTGTCCTGCTTGAGGGGGGAACAAGTGTCTGGGTGGGAGTCTGGCTGTTAGCCAAGGCTGACATCCACCATAGAAGCTCCTAGAATGGAGACAGTCACTGACTCTTCTGAAACTGGTCTGTAATGGACTGTACAAAATGAACTCAGAACCATAGCTCTGGGAGATGTGAACTGTCAATTCCCAGTGAGGTTTTGAGTTTATTACTCAGTGATAATACTGGATGAGGCTCAAGGAAAAAAATATTCAGAGGCATAAGGGGGATGGAATATTCGGTTTCTTTATGTTTCAGGTAATACTTGTGAGACCAGTAACAAAAGAAGTGGCAGGACAAACTTAGTTAAAAATAAATACACAAAATGATATTTTTGATTGTGCTGTCTCAAATGGTCTTCAGCCATTTTGTTATAATGTGGTTTTCTACTGTGGTTTCCAAGTGTTTTTTTAATTCTTGGTTCAACTAATTAAATCCTGATACAAAATTGTAGTTGAAGAATGGTTCTCACTTATCAGTCGATATCCAGCAGATCTTCAATAATGTAAATGTTTTGATTTAGGTAAGTTGATTGGGCATATACTACATATTTTAGAAATATCTCTATATACACATTTCAACTTTATTGAGTATACTTTTCTTTTTCCAATGAATAACATTAATAATGGAAATGCAGGACACTTCCTAGGGTATTAACAAATGTTTGGGGGTTATTGGCCTTTAGCTGTGCCTCGGGCCATCAGCTCCTCTCGGCTAGTTGCTAATCCCCAAGAAGTGCCGTAGGCCTCAAGTCGTTATTGCTTAATTCAGCACTAAGTTCTCCAGATTTGCTTAAAAACTTTTATCGTTAGCTCACCTAACTCATGAGTGGCTTGCAACCCCTAGTGCTTGACCAAGTGCTGCATAGCGAGAGGTTTCTTATGCAGCACCATCATGTGCAGAGTAGTTCTTCCCTTCTGGTCATGGACAGTTGTAGTGCAAATAAAAGAGCAGTAGTTGCACAGCTGGCGTGGTAACTTCTGCGTCATTGAGGTTTATTGCTGTATGAAGCAGTTTAGGCATTCATAGGAGATCTGGTGAAAATATTTTGCTATTAACACTGGTATTTCAAAGCAAAGAAAAATGTTTCTAAGACTTTATATTCTGTCAATATTTGAGATATTAACAGTGTAGTACTTGGCATTTGGTCCTCATAACTTGCAGGAAATTGTTTAAGTGGTTTCTTTTTGATGCAAGATCTGTGTTCTACACAGCATAGATTTAGAACTTTAGTCCTCAGTACTTTCATTGTTGCTAAACTGTGGCTTTTTATACTGTTCTTAGTTTGATGCATTTACTGTATGCTTTGGAAGCATATGAAGGAAGTATACATCACTTATTCTTTTCTGATCTCTCTCATTCTCAGAACTCTCCAAGTTATTTTCAGTCTTGTGTGTTAGAATCTAAAATACTTATTTTCATGGGTTACCTTAATGCATGGCATTATATAGTCACAAAGCAGGGTATTGGCTGAACTAAAACAGTTCCTCAGTCTCCAGTCTCTGCTGCCCATGAGTGCCCAATGAAAGAGAATCAATTATGGAGATTGCATAATTGAAGAAAAAGAGAGATTTTGTGTTGAAACTGGTTAGTTTTAGTCTCCCTTCCTTAGTAATTTCCTTAGCAATTAATAATTCCTCCAGATTTTGAGGAGAACTAAATAGTTATTTGTTCTCATTCAAATCTCACTACTTTTCCCTTAATACTTAGACTTGTGTTCAGTGGGAATTTTTCCCAGTGTAATTAGAGCAGATTAGTAACTCATTTGTGTAGTTACTGGTAATAAAACCAGTCACTTCTAAGAGGTGTGTTCCACAAGAGCTATGATTACATGTATTGTTAACCATTACATTACAGTCATGTTGAGAAAGTTCTCTGTGTGGACTTAGCTTACTTACACTCACCATTTTCTAGATCCTCGTCTATGGTGTCCATATGCTGCACTAACTAATCCATGGTAAAGGTCATTTCTGCACTCCATCAAGAAAAGTTAGAAAGATCGTGATTCAAGAGCCAAAGGATAACACCCCATAGAACTGAAGTTTGTCCAGTTCTGTTCAGACAGTTATTATAGGTGAATATTTCTTTCTGCAAATATTTGTCTTCATGGCATTGCACTGGTACAGTATTTGGTACATTTTCTATGAAAATTCTTTTGTCCTTAGTATTTAGCAAAGTCACTATTCCATATGATAAATACAATTTATCATGTATTCAAATCAACATGATTAAGAAGGTCATTAGCAGAAAAACATTGGGGGAACTTTTGCAGTTCTTTCTGTTAAGCTGATCAACTTTTTCTGGTAGACTGTGTTGTCTGGCATAGCTGTGAAAGATACAATTTTTCAACTCAAAAGGGTATAAATAATACCCTTGCATAAGCGCTAAATTTCATATTTCCTAAAAGTCTCAGTCTGGACCTTTAATCGGTTAACTGTGTATTCCAGCAGAGTTTCCAGCTATCCATGATGTCAGCTGAAGCAGAAACATAACACCAGAGGAGAAATTGGTTATTTGTGCCTTCAAAGGGCTTCAGATGGGGTAAAGAGCACTCCCTTAGCTCATGTGCTGAGTGACCCTCTTAACCTGGTTAGTGTGGGTAGAGAATGTGTGTGACTGTAATAAATGGGATTTAGATTTGTGGTTCACCTTCAGGGTCTCGGGTTGAGCTGCCAAAGGAGACTTCAGTGACTCCAATGGAAGGTTGCCTTCCCCCACTTGGTGCTTTTTTTTTTTTTTTTTTTTTTTTCCTTTTTGAGACAGTTGAAAACAAGCATGTTTAGCAGATCTGATTGTGCCTTACATGGGAAACTAAAATAACTTTTATTTTTTAAACTATGACATCTTCACATATTTCATGCTGTTTCTCTCTTACATACCTGATTCAGTAAATTTCAGAGATCCCCTTCTCTCTGTTATGCTAAAGCCAATTATCAGTATTTTGCTGTGTAAAAATAACAACAGGAGTTACTCTTCTTGCCATGAGTCTGTTGAAAATGTTTTACCTTAGAGGTGTGAATATGTTGCTATTCTTTACCTTCCAGTTCTGTGCTTGTAAAGTTTGTTTGTTTGTTTGACTTGTAACGGTTTAAGTTGTAAGTTTATTCAGAACATCAAAATGATTAGAGCAGCATAGAAGGCTGAATAGATGATGTCTTTAAATTTTTATTTAAAAAAAAAAAAAAAAACAAACAAAACAAAACCCAGAAGACAAGGCGTGAGGTTAAACTGGTCTTTAATGATGAAATGAGCAAGAGCTTTCTGTATAGACAGAAGCTCTTGAATCAGGATACAGAGCATAGATCAGAGAGGGGATGTACAGAAAGCCAAAATAAAGTGAAACGATAGATAAGTCTAAGTGATGTTACTCTGGAGAGTTTTGAAAGGCAGGAGGGTCACTCTTTAAGTTGGACAGGAAGATGGTTATGCAGTTGGTGGGGTAGATGGATAGTGTCCTGACTCCTGGGTAGATTTCTAGGTTCAGGGCAACAAATGAAGTCTGAAAAGACAACTTGCTAATCAGCTGCAGAGGTGCTTATATGCTTCGGATGACAGAGTGGAAGAACAATAGAAGTGATGAGGATCCAGCATTATATTTGAAGGATGAGTTGCTGATGACAGCATTTGGAAGGGAAAGAAAAAGGTAACGTGTAAGCTCAGCCCTTTAAAAAAAAATTTGTGTGTAATATTACCAATTTAGACTAAGTTCAGACCTATTTAGCAGCTTCTGTATTTTAAGAAAATTTTCTGCAATACTGGGTAGCTAAGATTTTTGCAGTGATTCAGTAGTTAATTCAGTAGAATGAATTCAGTCATTATGATAGGATGTCTCTTGTTTTTTTTTCTCTTCATTGTTCACCCAACTTTGCTAATGAATTTTTAATGAGGATACAGTTCTCTAAAAACTGTGGGTCTTCTACAGTTTATTTGTTCACTGTTGAGCTTAGTGGAATTAGTCCCATGAGTAAAGTTACTTGCCTGTGTTGTGCCAGGCTAGAATCTTTCTCAATTTCTTCTATTTCTGAGGCAACTATAGAAAAACAACTAACTAAAAATAGGGAGGAAAAATGAGAGTAATGTAGACTACTTAAAAACAAAACCAACAAACAAAAAACCCGCAACAAATAAAAATCAAAATCGCAAAAAGCAAACCTAGCTGTATGTCTTTTTAATAATCTTATCTATATATTTAAACATTATTGTTTTTCTTCATCTTTCAGTTCAATGTTTTATTTTTCCATATAGTATAAAAAGTATTACAGATTTATATATTGGTACAGATGGGATTGCTGAAGTGAACTCTCACAAGTTTCTTACTGAGTTTATAGTATTTGTTTCAAATGAGAGTCCTTTCCCTCTCTCTCCCCTTCTTTCTTTGTAGGATGTTTGAATTCAATGATTTGGATACAGAATTGGTGCAGACATTTAGACTAAGGATTCTAATGTTGTTATTTCTGTTTATTGCTATAAGTAGTGTTGAATTGCAATACGAGTGGCTTATTTACTGTTAGTCATAAAATGAAAAATCACCTTCAAGCTTTAAGTTGCAAAATTGAAAAGAATAAACATGGTATTTCCTCAAAATGGAGAAATTGCTTGTGTTTTTCTAGAAAATTGTATCCTGCATGAAATCAATGATATACTAAACTGTTAGTATGACAATTAATTAAAGTAGATATCGGTTATAAAATTCTCATTAAATTGTTCTGTGCAGTCATCATGTATAATTAAGACCCACAGGAAAACATTTGAAACCCTAATGTTCTTTTTTTATTGTATTTGCAGATTCACATCATAGATTTTGATGATGAAAATAACATTATAAACAAAAACGTTCTCCTTCATCAAGTGGGTGAAATTTGGCACATTAGTACCAGTCCTGCAGATAAAGGTGTACTAGCAACCTGCTACAATAAAAGTAAGTCCTTTCTAACCTTGTTGAACTTGTTTGTGTTTTGATATTTTTGAATGTGCAAAGATTGAACATCTAGCTATGTGTAAATACTTCAAATTGGAGTTATCAACACAGGCATTTTTCAAAAAAATCTGCTGTGCCTTTACCTATACCTCATTTGTCTCATATCCTTAGGTCATCTTGGTTAGAAGTCTACTTTTGCATTCATGTCAAGGAAAGCAGCAAAATAAAAGTATTGCTTGCCTGATTAATGCAAAACATGGCAAATAAAATATACTCGTTATTTTAGGCTTTATTCTTTTTAATTGTTTTATATGTTTGCTTTTGAAAGTGGAACTAAATGTCTTTCAAAACAGCATCATGCCAGCATCAAGCTCTCTTTAAAAGTGCAGGTGAAGTTTGTATATAATGTTATTGTGGGCATATCTGCATTAAACATATGACAAGAGAACTATAAACTCTTATCTAAATACCTCATCAGAAACAGTAGGAATGCTCCTTGTGTAACCTAACACTAAGTGCACAGCTGTTGAGATTAAGGATCTCTGTGCATTTCCTAGGTGAGGCAGGTGTGAAGACTTTCTGTCATGAGGCTTGAAAAATCCACTTGCGTAACTTGGGGAGGGAGTTCTTTTTCTCTCTGACAAGCAAGAAATCTGTGCTGTCAACTGGAATAAATATTATTTCTTCTAGTAAATATTAGTCCATTCTTTCACAGAAATACAGTCCAAGAATATAAGAATAAGGTAGCGAGTTTCAGACTTTGTGCATCTGTGGACAACTGTAGAGGTGTGAATGCCTGCTGCTCAACCTTGTGGCGATGTTAGAGAGAAGGTTCCAGGATTGCTTGGTTCTCCTAGTTCTTTTGGATTGAAATAAAAGTGCTAAAATTTGAATTTCTTTCACAAATCTAACGTGAATCTTTTAAAGACAATTATAGAAGATAAATAGAGTAATAAAGAGCTTTTTCTGTTTTCTAAACTGAAAATGATTGTGGGTATTTTGACTAAGAGACAACACTGAAATGGTATTGGCCTGTTTTGATTACTTTTTACTCTCTGGTTGACTTACTGGACATAACTTCCTCACCTTGCCAGTGATCCATGGAGAAAATGAGAAAGCAGTAATCGGGCCTGAAATTCTAAAGTCATCTTCATGATTTTCTGGCTAGGAAGATTCTCAGAGGAGAATCTGAGAAAGCTGTCTGAAGTGTCCTTTAAAGAAAACCAGAACGAGTTTCTAAGTTTCTTTCTCTAGCCTTTCTGTTGATTGCATTTTTTTTTTCTTCTTAAAGAATATTGTGCTGCATGGAATAGTGTGAAACATTTTAAAGAATTTACCTCTTTTTCCCTACATAACTGAACAGCAAGGTGGTATGAGATAGCTTATCAAGTCCAGTATTTCATGTATGTAATGTACCATTTAATGTTAACCAGTCTTAATTTATTCAATTTATATCTATTTTCGAGCTCAAGTATTGTTCTAGAAAGTATGGTGATAACAAATATTTTTATACTCTTTTTTCAAAAACACTTTATTTAAGTTTTGTGTTCCTTGTAGCATGTTATAGCAATTCCTTATAGCAATATGCATATTAATTGAAAATTCTCTTTGGGAGAGAGCTTACTGAGATTGCTAGAACTGAGCTTCTATCCAAACACTCTTAAGTTTCTGTGAGATTTCTGATTTCCGTTATTGGACCTATTAATTCATGTGCGTGTTTTCTATTCTAGCTTTTTTGTGTTCTAGATTTAGTTCACTTTACCTAGTTTCTGAACATTAAGTTTTATTGTTTGTACTTCATGCATCTTCATTTAGAATCATCAGCCATAAACTTTCTGCAGAAAACGAGATCTGATTCTTAAATGATTATTGATGACTCTAAATAGCAACGTATAGAACAGAAAGCACACATCATGGGGTTCTAATAATAAGGAATACTGAGTTTAGCAGACAGCTTATTTCAAGTAGTAATGCAACCAAATTCAGCAATTGAAACCTTTTAAAACGCTGTTATGTATTGCATTTGTTTTGTTATTTTAAAGACTCTTAACTATTTTCCTCATTGAAGTACCAGTCAAATGAGATGATGCTGTCAGGAACAGTCGTAGGTATTGTGACCATCTCTTGTGTCTCAGCTTAGTACTTCTAGCAAATCTTGACTGTTGTTGAAAGTGGGAGACTGAAGAAATGTGATGTGTGTCCATTATTAATAGCTATTTTTTTTTTTAAGTTGCTTAAATAAGTGGTGAAATGTGGCATTGAAGAAAAGTGGAATCATGTACATTTTGCATTTCATAGCTCATTGAAGTAAACTAATGAAATAGGGTGAAGCACTCATGAAAAAACTTTGAAATTTCCTCTTTTGTATTAGGAGAGATACTGAGTTTTCTTTTACTTTCTCACACTTATAGATAGTTAGTATAACCAAGGTATGAATAAGGTCTTGTTACTTAATGAAAAAAAGATGTAGTAGGCACAAACAGCAGAGCACTTTTTTCACAGCTTTCCTGTTCTTTGTTTTATGCCTTTCGTATAGAAAGTTTGGGGAATATAATAATGGTTGAACTGAAAGAGTAATACTGTGTACCTACTTTGAAGAGATTAACTTTTAAAAAGCATTTTTCAGCTAGTGATACAGGAAAATATTGATTCCTGAATAATTTGTTTCGTTTGGTGTTTCAGTTATCTGGACTTGCTGTTCTTCAGACTGCAGATTAACTATTTTTCTAGAGCTGACTTATGCAAGATACAAGATTTCTTTTTAAACATACTTTCCCCAGATTTTAGCTACTCTTCCTTTTTTTAATCATACGGTATTTTCAAAATGCAGTGAAAAATCTTTCCACAGTATCCAGTTCTTACCATCCCCTGCAATGCTATCTTTTTTTACTTAACTACTTGACAGTTAATACTACTGCCTCAAAAAGTCAAAGATGACGCTAGCAGTCTTGTTGTATGTCTTGAAATACAAGGGATCTGATGCTTCTCTTTCCTGTTGTAGGGATAAAACTTAGCAAAATAATGTAATACGCAAAGCTTTTTATTAATTTCTGCTGAGGGCTAAGAATTGCATGAGGGAAATGGATACTCGTACTCAGCTGGTAATGCTAGGTTATTTGTGGGGTCAAGAATCAAATGGAAAGTTGTAAGCCCTCAGTGTGTGTTTGAGAAGGATGCTGATATAACAATGTTCGGAAGTTTTTACTGTTCTGCTTGAGAGAGGCCTTGAATTGATGTAACGCGGCTCTTAATCAAAAGTTGAGAGATCCTCTTGGATGGGGAAGTTCCTATGTCTAATTTTTTGTTCTTTTTTTTTTTTTCCCCCTCCTTTCTTCAAAGAAGGAATTTTAGCTACTTCTAAGCATGATGGTGTGGGATTTTATAGATCTTAAGCTTTTTCCATATGTGTGGATATGTATATGTTTATGGGGTTTTTTTTGTGTTGTTTACCCCCCCCCCCCCCCCCCCGATGTATATACAGCATCTGCTTCCAAAGTCATAGTTATGAGGCTTTTTTCCCCGAACCATACAGGTAGGAAACCTCCTTCAAAAAGAGTGACACTAATGTAGAAATAATCTGCCCCTGTCACTCTGTGGGGGATTTACACTTCCCCCCCCCCGCCCCGGCTTCATGGATATGTGAAATCTTTTTACTTGTCCTTGACACGTATAAGTGAAAGAGGCATAAGGAGGTAGAACTTCAAATGTAGATGATGATGATGATTATTATTGGTACACGTACTAAAGAGCAAAGTCATGTGAAGAACCTTAACATAATAGCTAGGCTTCCATGTCAGTGAAAATTAATTTCTGTGTTGTCCACTAGATTTTTTTTTTTAAGTGCTGACTTCTGATAAATTCAGGGTTTTTTTCCCATAAATGGCTAAACTTGCAAGTGACCACAATTCAGTCATCATTTTGAGATGAGTTTTTATTGTTGAGAAACTCCAGAGAAGATCTGTCAAAAGTGCCAAATACAGCATATTTCAACAATTGGAGGCAGACTAGACTCTCCACTCTTATTTTTGGCAGGCAGGTCAAATAAGAGTTACTGCCCTTCTACATAAAGCCTGTTGGAATAGTCACTATTTACTGGCATACTGATTCTGCAATCTCTTTAAATTCTTAGGCTTTCAAGAAAAGTAACTTCCCTAAAAAGTAAAAATAAGGTGGCTTAGATAACTTTCTTGTTCTGAAGAAGTCACAGAGAAATTTTAAATCCTTGCTGAATACGCAGTTTGGGAACTATGTTCTCTAAGCAATGAATAAAGTTAATTTAAATGCTGCTCTGTATTCTTTTGTTCAAGATACTTTACCAGGGTATCGTTACATAATTAGGTTTTAAAAAGGAAAAAAAAAATCCCTTCTTTCAAGTCAAAACCCAGGAAAAGTAATTTTCTTGTTAGCGTCAGTATTTACTACTTTGATTTCTAATTTTGACATTGCATCATTAATAAAGCCTTCTATCTTTTCATTCTGGATGGTGATACTAACTAGAATAATACTGGTTCCAATAGCATTGGAACAAATACATCTTTGGATATTAACCAGAAATTCCACTTTGTAGGCCATTTTGTCTTTATATTAAGACAAAACTGTGCAACTATCTCTCCACCCTTCCCCATGCACACAACATAAAAATATTGATTTAGAAAAATTGCATAATTGCAAAGGGAAAACTTACTCTACTCAGTTCCTGTCTCAATCATAGTTGTCCCCCCTCCCACCAATGATGGATATATCACTTAGGGAATTTTATATTATTACTACTGATGTTATAGGAAGGTGATTTCATTATTGAGTGATAGACTTACTAGTTATGTGTAATTTTGCCTAACTTTCAGCAAAGATCACAAATTTACTATGCTGGAGGCATAGTACTTGCCTATACTACACATTTCTAACATACTCAGCGATATTGTATGCTAGAAATGTATTATAGACCATTCCTGTGTACCTCTCATTGCTAATAAACAAGATGTGTAGTTGGTAGATCTAGTAATTGATCAGAGGTGATGTTGTTTTTCTGCTTTTTGTCATTTGCCACCTTTGCCATTAAAAATTGCTTGTCTCGTATTCAAATGGTAGTCCAGATGTAGCCAAAGCACGATGAAACATTAAAACCGATTTAGTAACAGGTAACGTTTTGTAAGTTTAATTTTGCATGTCTGTTTTAATAAATGATTTCCTAGGGTTTTTAAACAAACTTTACAGTGGTGGAGGGGGAGATACCAGCATAGCAACCTGTGAACCTAGTGGCTTTCCTATGTTTTAGAAATATAACTGGATCCTTCAGATTCACAGTTTAAAATAAATAAATAAAAATCCCTACCTATTTTAGGCAGTCATTACACTGAAGGTAACTTTTTTTTTTGCAAATGTGTTTGGTGTTCCGTATTGTGAGCATTGTAAGAATTAGGAATGCTGTATTTTATCCCAGATTCCTTAACTGAAGGGAGAAAAGTGCATAAATATGTGAAAAAAGCTGGGTATAGGAGGGAAGTAAAGGATTAAAATATGAATATCTTGGGGACGGGGGAAGAAGGCTTTCTAAAATTAATACTTGAGATATCTGGATGAATTTATGCATTGTTAGTCAGTTTTGTGACGTACTGATGCATCATTTTTCCCCTCTATTGCAGCAAGTCAACTGAATTAAAATAGGGGGTGGTTTTTTTTTCTTGGGCAGGATAAGATTGCTACTGACAGCTTTAAAGTAGGTAAGAATTAAGGGGGAAAATGACTTTCGTCATCTTTTAGCTTTAGAAGTTAAATTAGATTGTTAAAGTTCAGTATGATACAGATTAGGTTTAAAAAAAAAGCTAAAAGGATGGATTGTTGAGAGAAGGGTACAATGTACAGAGGGTTTTGGGTGATGATAATAAAGGTGGCAATAGGCTAGAGTGCTACAGTTGCATTTTAATTGGTTAATGCTTGATCTCTGAAAAGTTGCATGGGTTTATTTGCCTCTGATATTTATTAATAACTTAAAGTTATGTTCAACAAAGCAGAAATCAAATCATTTGCTTCACAGTGGCCCAGAAATAATAAGGAGAATGCTGTATTTAGTGGAAAATCCCTGTCAGAACAATTCTAGGAACTTTACACCTTCCTTCTTTTTTGCTGTTCTGACTAGCTGTAGTCAATTGACTATTCATTTTTACTTTCTTTAAAATGTGACAGGAGTGACACTTTTAAAAATGTGAATAAGAAAGGTGAGAAAGTAATTAAGGAGAATATAGCATCTTAGTAGAAATGCACTTATAAATATAAAAAAAAAAATACAATGATGGGGTCGGGTGAGGGTCAAGAATGTACCCTCCAAATAATGATACAAACCAATGAGAATAATGGTGCACTAAATATAATAATAAGTTTAAAAATGAAGATAAATTAGTCTTCAAATTGCAAGAAATTAGTAGCTATCCAAGAGCTCTATTCACCTGCTAAGGGGAAAGTCATTTCACATGTGTATCACTACTTAAAGTTTGAAGGAAGCCTTGCTTCACTATTCAAAAGAGCATCCTAGCCTGCACTAGGATAAATGGTTCATTGTGATGAGGTGAAATGCCAAAAACCTATAGATCGCACTAGAGCAGAGTTGCTTGGGAACCAGAAAAATGAAAACCTGACAAAGCCTGGAACATATTCCCTGCTGGAATATGTTCCATATACCGTCTTGGTATTGCTGAAGTTTCAGACTACAGGAAGGGATATAGGAAAGCCATTTGAATGGACTTCTGAAGCAGGGAGAAATGCCAACAGACTAGAGTGTGTCTAGTATCATTTTTGTATGTAAAGTAGGTGATGGAAGCCTCAGATCTAGGGTTGGCTGAAAAAAGTGGGATCCCTTGGAAATATGTCAATTCCTGAATGATGCCCTCTTTGTCAGTCCAGTTTATAACACACTGTCACCGGGTGTTTGAAAAATTTACCAATTAGGTGGATGTGCAGGGGTGGGTACAGGTTGTATGTGTTTTTTGTGAGTGTGTGTGTCTTGCATATGCTTTGTTTCATATAGAACTTCATTTTAATCTACTCTCATGTTTATATATCCCTCCCCTTCTCTTACCTGCCATTTTAAGATACTGTTAAAATGGAGGCAGACTATTTCCTAAGGACTTAGAAAGTGCTGTAGAAAGTAAATTTTGGCTACATCATAAAAGGAAAAGGGAATGCGGAGGGATTTTTCTGTAGGCCATTTGAAGAGTTTTGCAGCCATGCCAGTTTTGCCAGCAATGGATGGCTCCTTCCTGAATGGCTTGGGTGTTGTCTCTGCACAGCAGACTATTTGGTAAAGGGGGTGAATGCTCATGATGACATGTTTGGGGAAAACTATCATTCTAAAATAATAATTTTGATAAATATAAAGGGAACTCTTAGTCCAATAGTTTCTACTTATATTCAGGTTTTGCAAAGAATAAACTTTAGTTATATCCTATAAGCTAGAATAAAAACTCAGATTTATGCATTGCTCTGCATAAATCTATTGCTCTGCTCTCACCTATTTAGAATGTCAGTGAGAAACTAGTGGTTTATTTAAATTTTGATACTATGTAATGGCTAGTTACTTGGGTAGTTAACTGCATTCTGATAGATATTCTACAGATGCTTAGAAGACATGGTAAAACTGTTTGAGAAGTCAAGGGGGTAAGGCAAACTGGTGGGTTTACATGAAGTGATGGGAAGATACAGGGGAGGAAATAGAGAAATGATCTAGACTAAGACTTCTGCATTGGTGGAAAATACAGTTTGCCAGCTGAACCTCTAATTGGATCTAGGTAGCTATCTCCATTGCTGTTAAGGTGAGTCTTGAGGAAGTGAATAAAAGCAGCTACTTTGGTGTTTCTCCTGCATGCAGGTGAAGGATATATTTTGGGGGACAAAAGTAGATGACCATTCTCAGGAGCATAACTGTAGGCAATGCCAATATGCTGTTAACTGTCACACATCTGATAGGAAAATGCTTGCTGAAAGACAAGGTGAAGGAGTGAAGGAAACAGTAAAATTGGAGAAATAAGGAAATCCTGAAGGAAGGAGATCTCAAAAGTGAATAAGGGATCTGTCACTTAAAGGACAAGTGTATGGCTGCAACCATTTGTGAGAAAGCAAGAAGGTACAAAGTGGTATGCAGCCTTTGGGCAATCAGTTCTGTGGAAGGCTGTAGAAATGTTAACGAAGAAAAATATGGCCCTTAGGTGTTAGCATTTTGTAGGTGTTTTCTGTACCATTTAGTGTCTGTCAGTGGAAAAATCTACTATTGTGACTAAATGTCTGCCTGTTCTATTTACTTTTTTTTTTATATTAGTGGTTTCTATTTTGCATTTTCTTTCCTCTTTACCTGTGGCAACTCCCCCTACTTTCCTGAGACCTTATGTTCTTCTTCCTTTCCGTGCTATCTACTTAAATGATCAGTGAAATAATTTGTTGATTCTGAAATTGTTGAGTCTAACTTTTAGCGTTGCTGCTATAAGATGAATAGCAGTCTGGATGCTTCTCTTCTTACTGTTTCAAACTGTGCTGGCAAACTAAACAAGATGTTTATGCTGATTGTTTATGCAATTGTGAATTGGGTTGCAAGAGTATTTTCTCAGCCACAAGAGTACCTTTATGTAATTGAAAACTTGAAAATTAAAATGTGACTTAATGGGCCACAAAAAATAACAGCATTGAAGTCTGATGTTTGGAATGATTTACTTTAATGATGTCAAGCAGGGTGGGAGCAGGTGTGGAAAGTGTGTGCGCGTGAGCTATATCAACACTGAAAATGATTTAAGAACAAAACAACCCTTACCTGCTAGCTTGTGAGGGATAAAACCTACTGACTGTAAGAATCTTAACACTGAATAATCAGTTCTTGCTATCAGACAGCTGACTGCTCTTGGTTTTACTGATTGCATCAGTATTGCTATAATGATAATTTTTGCTGGAAACCGTAAGTCATAGAGTAAAATAAGCAGTCTCAGGGTATTAGGCTGAGATTTTTAATGTTATATATGTATTCCAGTAACTTGAATAGAGCCATGGCATTGACCTAGGGACTGACTCGCAATAGTGCATACTGTTAAACTGTTAGGATGCTCCCTGTGCAGTTTTGGTGTGGGCCACCTAGCACTTTCGGGTAATGATGCCCAGAGGTAGTCCAAGAACATCCTGAGCAGTTTGAGTGTAGCCTCCTTCTTTCAGCTTACCCTGTAAAAAAAAAAAAATTGAGCTTAACTGTGCTAGCTGGCCACAGGACTGGAGAACTGTACCTGACTTTAAGTGAGTTGCCGAAAAATAAAATATCTGTCATGGTTCTCCATTGCAGATTGCTATAAAATACACAAATTGTTTTTTTTTGGAGAATGTGTTGCAGGGAAACATGTAAGTACTTCAGAAGTTAGACAAAAGTTATGATATAGATATATATGAAATAAATTAAGGTATGAAGATATGGTCAAGAATTTCTGTTCTGCTGATCTCAATGGTATGGTGGTTCTGTTGTACAGCTTATTCCATAAAATTGAGAGAAATAATTTTAGAGATAATTTGGTCCTTCTAGAGAAGAGGACATTTTGGAACAGTTTTATCCATTTTGTAAAGCATTTATACAGTGTCTAGTTCTATAAGGTGTTCGTGTTTGTGATTAGGATTGCTAGGTATTGTGCAGGTATGTCCTAAAGAATGCTGATGAATTAAAAAGAAAGCTTCACACTTCTCAATTTGAAGTGCATGTTTAATTAATTAGGTGCACACGTTCATTGAGGCAAGATACTTGTCTAACAATGATGATTGTCTAATTTATCTTGGAGCTCTTGCTTCTGAAAAGGGTAGTTTTTTCCAGCTGCTTTCAGATGGCAAATTCTGAATTAGATGGTGGACCATAGCTCTTTTCCAGCATGGTCATTTCTGAGCTTATAGAAAGGTTCCGAGTAATCTGAGGTTTAAGAAATGTTCATGCCTTGACTAATTAAAAGGGAATAATTCGAACTCTTAAATATAAATGTCAATAAATTATATAGAATATACTGAAGAATTGTTTTAGGAGTTGCTTGTGATTTTCTTCTACTTGCACTTTTCATAATTGAATGATCTTCAGCAGAACTTCGAGATTTTTTTTTTTTAAACAGCTGACATCTCTTGTTCTTGATGACATTGAGACCATAGGCAGTACTGAGGAAAGATGCTGGTGTCATGGGCTGTCTCATACTTTTGTCATCCTTGAAGTGTGTGAACTCGGTCTCATCAATGACAATTAAAAAATGACAGCTATTTTGAAGGAAGGCAGTTTTTCACAGAATGCTTTATCCTGTGCTTCTTGGAGAAGAACGCCCATCGGTTACTCCTCTTAGGGTTTTCTTCTTAAAAATTCCTGTGGGAACAGAGGATGAAAGACATGTTATGTGCAAGTACACATGAAAATGCAGGGACGAAAAGAAAGTTGTGAATATGTGTTCTCGATAGATTTGTTACTTTTTTTTTTTAAGCTGACAGTCACAGATCTTTAAAACATTCGGAATAATACTTGCCACCCTGTTCTTTGGGTGTCTTTTGTAGTTCATGAAGAAAATACTTGAATCATGTATAAAGAAAAGTATTATCAGGAAAATCAGCCCTAAAATGTTGAAATGCCCATTAATATCTGATTACTCTCAACTGCTGCTGGAAATGCACCATGAGGTTGTCCTGGTTTCAGCAGGGATAGAGTTAATTTCCTTCCTAGTAGCTGGTACAGTGCTGTGTTTTGGATTTAGGATGAGAACAATGTTGATAACACACCGATGTTTTAGTTGTTGCTAAGCAGTGCTTACACTAGCCAGGGACTTTTCAGCTTCCCATGCTCTACCGACTGAGAAGGCTGGAGGTGCACAAGAAGCTGGGAGGGGGCACAGCCAGGACAGCTGACCCCAACTGGCCAAAGGGACATTCCATACCATGTGATGTCATGCTCAGTACATAAACTGGGGAAAGCTGGGCAGGGGGGGCCGCTGCTCGGGGACTGGCTGGGCATCGGTCGACGGGTGGTGAGCAATTGTACTGTGCATCACTTGCTTGGTGTATTATTATTATCATCATATTACTATTATCATCATTTTATTTCAATTATTAAACTGTTTTTATCTCAACCCGTGAGTTTTTTCTCACTTGTGCTCTTCCAATTCTCTCCCCCATCCCACCGGGGCGGGGAGAGTGAGCAAGCAGCTGCGTGGTACTTAGTTGCTGGCTGAGGTTAAACCACGACCCAGGTGAAGGCAAAATGAACATTTAAATAGTTTAACTTGTATGTTCTCCCTGAAACTACACTTATTGCTGTACTAACATAACTAACATAACTGTCTGGTGGCAGTATACAGACAAATTTAAAATTATTTTATCCTAGTGGTGTATCGCCATATCTTACCAAGCATTTGACTTAGGACTTTTATTCCTAGCTTTCCCTGTCTTACAATTATAATATTTGTTCTAGCTGCATTTGTTATAATTTACTGATAAAAAGTAGTATCTTTTGAAACATTTTTATTTCTGATTTTGAATAAGATCAGTTTATTCCTATGCAGCTCTAGAAATGTATTAAAATTTTTATTTGTTAAACTCTTATTACCAATTGTAGCAGTTTAAACAACGAAAAAGCATTAGTGATTTTTAAATTCCGTTTTCTGACTTGTGAAATAAAATTGCTTACAACCAAGAAAATGGCTACCCAAGAAGGCATAAGCCCTGATGCTCTAAGGCCTAGGGTTTTGATAAATTCAACACTGTGAATAAGAGTTCCTTTAGACTTGGTACATCTTGGTTATATCCCAGTTTCACAGATGTGAAGCAAATTACTTCAGCTATTTTGAAATTTTTAAAAAATATGAAGTAGGCAAGCCATATGATAATTTTTAATTCATTTGTACTTTGAGCAGTATACATGCATGCTTATGTAAATGAAAATTTAGTACATACTGTTGCAGATTCTTAGGCAGACTTGTTACATTAATAAGCATCTGTTGTACTGATGGCATCAGTATATGCCATTGTATCTATTCTGACTCATATTTGTTGCTAATGAAACTAGAGATTTCTTTCAAAGGAGGGAAATATGATTGCAGTCTATCAATTGCAGAACTGCTTAAAATCTAAAACAGCTGTCAGTGGTCTCTCTTGTATATTTATAAATGCAAAAATTTTGAAAATCAGTTTGTGAAAGGAAAAAGAGGGTCATCGTTTTCTTTTTTTTCTTCCATTCCCTTCATAAAAGCAAGCAAACCAAATCCTATTTTTCGCTCACATCCTTTCAACATTTCCCCCCTTAAATCAAATCTTCTTGTCTTAATGACTAGATAACCAGTGAAACTGGTATCCCAGGATGTGTGTGCTGATGAAGGAAGGGCTATTGATCAATCTGTTTTCAGACTTCCTTTTTCATTAAGCAGCTATTTAGCTTCAGTGACTAAGAAAAACTTGGAGGAATTTTCAATAAAGTACACTTTTCCATAAAAATTTGCAGTATACAGTGCACGGGCAATATTCTCCATCTCGTGCTCCTCCATAATAATGGGATTATTTGCAGTTCACCTGAATGTAGTAATAAGATTACTTGAACTGTTGGGAAAAGTAAGAATGTCTTTGCTGCTGTAAATTAATCCGTGTGTGTTTCATTCTCCGTCTGTGTCTTCCTTTTGTTTTGAAATATGGCTCGTTTAAGAATTGGTTATTACAAAACCTAGTATTAATTCCCATCCGTTTCTGCTTTGGGGGTTGAGAGGAGCAGATGAAGAGCTGCTGAGATACCATTCCTACTTATCTCCAAAATAGATCAGGAGGAAAGGGAACCTAGTTATCCTGATTTGATTTTTCAGCATAACCTTTGCCTGTATAGAATTAAAAATTTTCCTGGCCATAACTCTCAGTTCTGGTGGAAAACCTACAGAGGTAGGGAAGAAAAAGGAATGACACAACCATCTCTTGTTTGTTAGCATGAACTATTTTTGGTATGGAGTCGATCAATGAGATGCAGCAAGGCATTTTACTTTCATGCTGCTGTTTCTATGAAAGTTAACCTTAAGTATGTAAGAACTACCTTTACCTTTTCTTTCCAAATGGAATAGTGTCAACCTGTCGATGAGACCAATGATTGGTTCATCTGTGCCAGTATCATGACTCCTACAGCAGCAACAGAAGGTCCTATGTAGAACAGTGTAGACAGGTTTATAGACAGGTCTCTAATCCCTTTTTGAACTATTCAGACTGCCTTCTGCCACAAACTTCTGTAACATCAATTTTCAGTCTGCTACTCACTGACCAAACTCCCCACCCTTTCTTTTTAAACTTCCCTTGTACTATTTCAGTGAGTGCCACTTAGTTCCTAAGATTGCAACATTTGGCCTGTAATTCTTTCACCTTGCCACTGCTTTTCTGTTTCTCTAAACTTAGGTCATGTTTTTCCCAAGGTGTTTTCCTTCCAGATGAAATAGTCCCAATCTGTTGAACATCTACTAAGACAGTTGTTCCATCATCTTCATTTATGTTGCCCTTCTCCAGCTCTGCTATGCCCTTCTTTAGATGCAAACACCAGAATTGCACTCTCCATTTGAGATAAGGGCATATCAAGTTTTTATGGGGCTGTGAAACAATCCTTTCTATTTTATTCTCAGTGCCCTTTGTAAGGATGCCCAATGTTTTGCTGGCTTCCGTAGCTACTGCTTGCACATTAGGTCAAGAGAACTGTCAGTCTTGACACAAAGAGCTTTTTTCTGAGTTATAACTACCGGTTCTGAGTGCCACATCACATCGGAATGGCTTAAATTATTTTTCTCTACATGTATTAGCTAACTTTTGTATACAGAGAAGCTCATCTGTCACTTTTTTTTTGACCACCAAGTTTTTTGGGGTCTTTCAAGTTGTTCTCACCTTTGCCATGGCATGGAATTACCTGAAAGTGTCAACTCCTGTAAGACTAGGAGTTGACACTGTGACACTAATAACAGTATTTGTGGACCACATGGTGGAATGCTTCTTCTGTTTTTAACTTTAGCCTTTCAGGTAAATCCTTGGTTTAAATCCATGGGATAAAGCTAGATGAACTCCTCTCACTAGGAAGAGGAAAAATGAAATTTAAAAGCAAAATCTCTATCAAGTGTAACAATATTGAGGGGTTTTTTTTAAGTCAGGCTGTTACCACTGCAACAAAAGTAGATCTTATGTGTAAAGTGGGTGACTAACCAACTTTAAGAGTGCAGCTTTTGTTAAAAACCTTTCCCAGACCACTTTGAAATTAAATACTTGAAAAATAATTTTCTGTGTTGCTGTCGTCTTCTGTGTTTGTGCTTGCCCCTGCTTCTCTTAAGAATTCAATTTCTTATTCAAATCCATTGAAATATACGTGGAAACAGACTTATTTTCCCAGTGCAAATGTGTTTTTTCAATTTCTACAAAAACAGGTTCTGCACTTCCATTACATGTAGGGACATACAAAGCCACCAGAGGGCAAAAGAAAGTGTGGATGGCGAAGGCTGTTTTCTGCAACTTTACCCATGTAGGCAGGCACATGTGCAAACACATCTTGGTTTTCTGTTTTCTTTTTCCAAATAAAATAGGTGCCACTATGCAGCAGTTATGAAGGCTCAATATAAATAGCTGGGGTTTGTAGATCCAGAACATACAGACATACAAACACAGAACTGCTGTTTCCTTTTGATGAAAAGGAAAATAAAGTTTGCATTTAAAATCCATTAATTTAAAACATTAAATCTGCTATGAGTTATGGCTGTCTGATGCATTGCACTTATGACACAGTCAACTTGTATATTAAAAACCTTCCTGCAGAGAAAATTCATCAGTAAGGGTATCGGAAATAATTCTGCTGGTGATGCTCTCAACTGCTTAGTGATGAAGACAGCAGGTGACACTGACTTCACTGGTTTCACTTTACTTTGCTGTAGTGAAAACACTCCATGTAGGGAAATCGTTGACACAGCCATGTCATATGCTACAGTCATTAAAATGGGGAGGGAAGTTGAATGCATCTCTCTAAATATTCCCCAGTGCTCTTCTCAGCAGTACAGGCAGGATGTACAGAAAAAAGTTTATTCCCATAGTTTGAGGGAAGAACTAAATGTGCTTGGTGTTATAGTGCTCTTTGTAGCTTGCACCTGTTGTTTTTCTAGGAATTCTAGCTGTTATATGTAACTTGTAGTGTTCCTTTCTAAGTACTCTTTAATAAGGTTTTAAGTTAAATGATTGACTATCTGGTCCATATGATGGAAAACCACTACAGAAGTGGTGAAGGGCTTGAGAAATTGTTCCATGTTAATTGCTGTTCAAGTTTGAAGGCCTCTGTGTGTAGATGTATATTGAGTTCAGTCCAAATGACAAGTAACATAGCTGTATTATCTTAGTCTGTGCTACAGTCTTATTCATATGTAAGACTGCTGTAGGAGTCAAGCTCAGTAGTGTCTCAGCTAGTGTGTAAGAGCAGATACATAGGGAAAAGTGTAAGAACTGGGGGAGTGTATATAATAGAATTAACTTGAAGCACAGATGCTTGTTGTTCCTTGATTTAGGATTTCATCTTTATTTGACAACCGTTATCAGTGTAATTGTAACATTTGTGCTAGGAAGCAAAATAGAACTAATGTCAGAAAGAAGAGGGAGGAGAGAAAAATGACTGAAGTATTACAGGATGGTCATGATATGGAAAAGAGTGCTTCTAAAATACAGAAAGTGGATAAAATGCTTCTGAATTATAACTGTCACTGGGAGAGAATCTGTTGAATTATCAGGCTGCTCTATCCTTCAGCATTAGAAGGTTTCATTCTCTTCCCCCTGTTGGTTTTTTTGGGGGGCGGGGATTAGAACAAGAAAAAATGTTTTTCTTCTTCAATTTCAAATAGCTTTTTAACTCAATTTTCAAGTATTGAACTTAACTAGTATAATAAACTGAAAGAAAATGTGTTCTTTCTCTATTTCCAGTCCATACTGTTGTTGCAGTAAATAACATTTTGCAGATACACATAAGGTCTTATAGTACATGTTTAGGCATTCTTGTTGAACTAGCTTGTTAAATAAGTGAAATTTAGAAGCTTGCTTTTCTCTGGTTTGTATTAGACTTCAGAGTTATTCACGAATCATGCAAGTGAAACCAAGTATACTGTGCAAGTTCCTTCCAGTAAACATTAAGACGTTTTGCGACTTCACCTTTTTCGCATTCCATTTTCTGTGGTCCTCTTTCTACTATGGAAATATAGTCTGCTATAGCTTTCCCATATCCCATCTTTCTTGGAAAGCTGGAAAGGCTGAACAAGAGTCATTTGCTTGATAGACTCTTAAGAGAACACTAAATATTTTTTTAATTTTTTTTTTCTTTTTTTCTCCTCCTTCTGACTCTATATCAATGCCACAGTTCAAGTCCTAACCATGTCTTAAATCTTCAGCCAGTTGATAGTTCTTTGGTAAAGTAGCAAATCAAGTTCAATCTAGTCATCTGATGACACTAAATCTGTAGTGTATTCTATTCTTTACAGTGCTTATGTGAAAACATGTTAAAGTGTTTTGAGAACTGTTATATTTGGGGGGGACACTAATTTTTAAGGGATAGTTTAAAACCTTAGTTCTCTTAACTTGTGGGAGTGGGTTTTTTTAAAAGGAAACTGTTCTCCAGCTGGTCAGCCCCCAGTGTGTACTGGAGCGTGAGGTTATTCCTCCCCTCCTTTGTTGAACTTCATGAGGTTCCTGTTGGTCCATTTCTCCAGCCTGTTGCAGTCCATCTGAGGTTCCCTGAGGTCATTAATGAAGATGCCAAACAGTATTGGCCCCACTGTCAGTCCCTGGGATACACCTCATGCCACTGATCACAACCCTTTGAGAATGGCAGTTCAGCCACTTTTCAACACACCATGTTGTCCGCTTATATATAGCCTGTACTTCATCAGCTTGTCTGTGAGGATGTTATGGGAGACTGTACTTGTTAAAGTGAAGATAAACAATATCAACTACTCTCCCCATGTTTACCGAGCTTATATTTTCAATTTAATTTTCATTGCACAATGCAATCATATTGGTCAGGCATGATGTCCCCTTCGTAAATCTGTGCTGAGTTACTCCCAGTCACCTTATATTTAGAAATGTTTCCTAGGTTCACTTAATCTATCACCTTCCTAGGGACTGAGGGGAGGCTGTAGATCCTTCTTCTTGTCCATCCTAAAGATAGGAATGACATTGACTTTCTTAAAGTTCTCGAGAACCTCTCCCCATCAGTATGACCTTTCAAAGATAATTGAAAGTGGTCTCATAATTACATCCACTCAGGTCCCATTTGTTTAAATACTCCCTAAATTGATGCTTCTCTATGGAGGGTGAGTCTTTATTGTTCCAGACTTTCCCACTGGTCCTGGGGACCTGGGATCCCTGAATCCCAAGGGTAGTAAAAACCAGGGAGAAGAAAACGTTCAGTACTTTGGACTTTTCTGTGTTTTCTGTCATCAGGTCCCCTGCCCCATTCAGTAATGGGCCCACATTTTCTCTGGTCTTCCCTTTGCTGCTGATGTATCTGTAGAAGCCTTTCTTGTTGACCTTTTGTCTCTTGCCAGATTCAACTCCAGATGAGCTTTGGCTTCCTCACCACATTCTTGTGTGGTGAGACATTGTTTCTATATTCCTCCCAAGTCACCTGTCCCTTCTTTCACCTCTTGTACACCTTCTTTTTATGTTTGAATTTAGTCAGCAACTCCTTGCTCACCTGTGCAAGCCTCTTGCCACTTCTGTTTCACTTCCTACTCACCTGGATGGACCATTCTTGAGCTTGGAGGAGGTAAACCTTGAAAATCAACCTGCTCCCCTGGATCCCTTTTCTCTGCAGGACTTTATTCCATGGGATTCTTCGGAGCTGATAACTGACGAGGCCAAAGTCTGCTCTCCTTAAGCTCAGCGTGATGTGTGATTCTGCTATTTGCCTTGTTCCTTCATGTCAGAGAATAAGATGAACTCCTCCATCACATGATCTTTGTAGCCCAGGCTTCCCCCAACCTTCATATTGATATTTGTAACTGTGAGGTCCGGTGGAACACCTCCCCGTTGTTGTGTCATTGATCGCCAGTGTTAGATAGTTGTAATCAATGCACTGCAGAAACCCACTGTATCCTGCTGCATTTCCTTTCAGTAGACATTGAGGTGGTTAAAGTCCCACATGAGGACCAGAACCTATGAATATGAAGCTCCTTCTTGTTGTCTGAAGGTTGTCTTATCTTTTACTTCATCCTTCCTGTAGCAGACACCCACTGCAATGTTGCCACATTGGTCTACCTTCTAATCCTACACCATAAACTCTCAGTTGGCTCTTATCTATCCCTCCACAGAGCTCCATACCTTTTAGTTGCTGCCATTCATAAAGAAAATTCTTCCCTTTCACCTTCTTGATCTGTCCTTCCTAAAGAGCCTGCGTTCATCCATGCCTCTCTGATCCCAGTGAGATTGTACATCCCAATAAGATTGTGCATTTGGAATAAACATAAGGCATGTTTGGTTGGTACTAGAAAGAGATTGTAACCTGTCTCTGAGTAGATTTCACCGTGGGATGGCTTAGGGCTTAAAAACCCACCAAGGCTTTTATGGGTTTGTTTCTATTTGGTTATATTTTCATGTTTTTTTCTTTTTAGATTATAAGCTTTTAGGGAAGAGCTATATGTTTTCCTCTACTTCAGTTCAATAAAAAACTTATGATGGAGTTGAGCGCTTCTGAGCTGTAAACAAATGAGGAGAACTGAATTAGTCATTAGCAGCTGACTGCCAACAACATGTATCGTTTGTATGCCCCAAGTTTAGAAAACTGGTAACTAGCATAGAAAAAGAAGAAATATTGCTCTTTCTCTGGACTTTCTGGATGTACCAGCTGGTTGATATCTTGAGGTGTCAGGTAAGTGGAATTCAACTTAAGTTACTCATGTGGGGTTTTTTTGTGTTTTTTGTATTAGTAAAACCAACTTTCTTATTGTAGCATTTGTAACTGACTTCATGAACAGAACACCAAATGATACTGTATCTAGCTACTAATTGTTTACAATTATTATTTTCTTCCATTAACTATTTGTGCTTGATGTGTGAGCACATCTGGAAGTTAGCTACACAGATTGGCTAGATAATGTAAAGATTTAAGCAGCTTATGACTCAGACCTAAGCTCTGAATCACAAGTCATTGCTGGAAGAAAGTTTGTGTGTTTCAACAGAGTGGCTGCACATCTGTGTGTCTGAGGTAAAGTACGAAGTGGAGACTCCGAAAGGCTAGTATAAGGGGTAGTGAACCCACCTTTTCAAGTCAAGCTAGTGGTTAGAACTTGATCCAGCAAGGTTGGGGCAGCCACATAAACTGCTCACGTTGGATATAGTGACATTTGTCCTGTTTGAAGTAGATTTCCATGAATTGTCAAGTCATTGTATTTGTCTTTGGAACTCCTATGGAGTAGAATGGGCATGCTAAACGTTATTTAAATAGAACACTGAACGTGCAACTGTCTAGTGAGGTGCCTGATTCGATTGAGGGATAAGTGGTTTGCAGCTCCCATTAACTTGTTAAGGAGTATAGTGTTTTAATACCTCATGAAACATCAAGTGGGAACCTTAGTGCATTGCTGCTATCTAGCCCTACTTAACTGACAGCTGCCATGGCTCTGTTGGTGATGGAAGTGAGTGCCTCCATGAGACTCCTGCTTTTTCTTTGCCCTTTTTTTGTGTGTAAAAGTATCAATGTTGATAATGGTGTTCAGCTTCACTAACCTTAGCGATGATGGAAGCCAACATGTAAATATGGTTCATTGGCTTTTATTGGTGTATTGTGCCACTCTCCTCAGCACAGGGTTAAATCTCACAATGTTTTTTACGTGGCCAGCTGATACCTTGCTTCTTGTATGGCTCCTGCTGTTGCAGTTACGGTGTGCTGGTGGTAACAATAGCAGGAAGATTATCACAAACAAACAGAAGCATGTAGTTAGTGCTAGTTTTTCCATTCTTTTCTACTCTGTTAAAATACCTGGAGAGATATATTTGAGGTATCAAACAAGCCATAAGTAATTGTTGTGACTTAAGAGATCTGGCCACGTGAGGTGTCAGAAAGAAAGCGTGCCTGTTTGTGCTGCTGAGCAGCTTTTACAGTGTTGCAGCCAAATTCTGCCTGAAGAGCAAAGTTCAGCTCATCAATATAGAGGTGGTTGCAGTTCTTCACTTGGGCTGTCCCCGTATGGCAGAGTTCCAGACATGTAGTCAGTAAATTTTGAGCTCCCTCGAATAGATATATATCTGCAGAGCATATCCCCCCAAAAATGGTATGTGCTGGAACATTGTCTCAAATAGTCTCTGGATAGCATAAGAAACATCAGATTATAAAAAAAGTGCAATTTACGCCTTCTCCAATTTTTCAGCCTTCTGACTGCCTGCTTTCTGCATGTTCTGTCTCCCGTTTCCGTACAACATGATGGGTTTACCCATCTCTCCATGTCATACCCCACGCTTTCGCACACTCTTAGATCATTCTCTCTGTGTTACTGTTCAGATGTGAGGTTTTTAAAACCTCCTTAGACATTTGTATATACAATGCAAACATAGAAGCCTGTCGTCTAGAGACCTAAGCCGTATCTGTGTTGTATGGGTGTGCAGTAAATGTGAATTTATGGTCACTTGTGATCTGCATGCTAACAAGAAGGCTGCTCTTTATGCAGTGCTTTCCACATGTTGGAGTAATGAGACAACAGCTAAGTATGGAAGATGTCCTGTGTACGAATATGTCTTGACCGTTGCATGTTACTGTTTTTCTACTAATCATTTCTACTTTCAGCTCCACTTGAAAACATACTTCTATTAGGATACAGTGAGCTGCTGTGTTATGTTTCTGCCCTGTTTCCGTGTTTATGTTTTTTCAAAAATTAAAGGCTGTCTTTTGGCAGCTAAAAAGTGCATCTAAGTGATGGAAAGAAAAATTAAACTGCCTACAACTCTTTATTCCTACATATATGTCACCCCACGGATTTCAGAAAAATGTATAATGAAAGACTACACAGGCTTTTAGCACAAAAGACTAAATTCTTACCCCAGAAAAAGAATGCTGTGTTGTTTTTCCCCCTCTTCTTTTGCCTTTGAAGGACATGTTGTCAAATAAATGGAATATGGTTTATCTTTTTATTAATTGAATAAAAAGCCTACAAGGTTATTCTTTTAAAAAAGATGCATACTTGAATCATCTTGGTTTTTATTTCTTCATCTTATTAGACTAGGAGAAGGATGTTTACATTCATTAATAAGGAAGAGTGATAACTCTGTTTGTCAATGGTAAGAAGGAGGCTTCTGAACACTAGCTGCTTGTTCCTGTCATACTGAGAGCATTAATGGGCACCAGCTGGGCTGTAGCTATAGCAGCTTCACCACTTCAGCCTTGCACAGCAAGAGCTGCTGTGGCAATGCTGCAGAAGGGCCTCCTGCACAGATTTAGGAAGTATACACTTCAGTTGTTGTTCCCTGGGCAACAGAATAACTGCAGCCAGCTGGCTTTGCACCACCTGAGCTGATCAAAGAGCAAACCCTGTCAGGCACCGATACTTCAGCTCCTCCAGCTTCAGTGTGCATGTCTGCAGGCAGTGATGTAGGAAGCATTGTCATTCGGGTTTCAAGGTTAAACACAGGGGAATGAAGTAGAATGACAGCAGAAAGTAAAATGGAAACATTGTTCGTGTAGATACATGATGTGTGTAGCTATTGATTATGGAAAATTAATTTTAAAATACTGAATTACTAACGTACATATAAAATGTGTTTTGAAATGATTCAAAAAGAGAACAGGAGACTAGCTTGAATATATTCTTCTGGGAGAAGGAAAAACAATCAAGGGTGTTTTATCATATGTGTTTAGTTAAGAAAGACCATAAAGAATGATTGAACACAAAGATTAAAATGCCTTGTAAAATGATATAATTAGGGAGGACTGAGCAGAGCTGGATCTGGTCTGCTTTGGGTGACTGCTGTAAGCTTCTGACAGGTCAAGACTGCAGTTGTTATAAATGTCAGAGCATACTTCAGTGGCATGGTAGGTTTTATTCAGCAAGCGGCGCCAGAAGAATGAAAGGTAGATGATTGAACAGCAGTGAACTGTAATGTTGGCTGATGCGGACCTGTATAATTGGGATCAAAATCCACTTGAGTCTGTTGGATGGGGGATGGGGAGGTGGGAGGGGCAGGTGGTAGTATTTCTTCTATGTCCATTTAACTCTATTCTTACACTTTTCCCTTTATATTATGGCAACACCTGCTTAACACTTTGCTTAAGAGGGGGGTTAACTCTTAAAATCCTCTTTTAAAGTTTGTTATCAAATAATAAAGATTGATATTGTTTTTAATCACTCCTCTTAAAATAAGTTCCTCCTTTTATTTTTTCTAATGTCTTTACTGCCTGTGAAAGATACTAACTTCACTTTTGGAGCAATTACTCCAGTGGGTGAACTGGTGGCAGGCAGAACATGGATAAGCGATAGTACTTACTGACTTTTATCAAGTTCTGGGAGTACCTCAATCCACACCTGAAAGAGGAAGGCAAACAGAGCTGGTGGGTTTCTGCGTGTACGCAGACCTTTTTCTTTGCTGAAACTGCAGAGTATCGATTAGCATCCACACTTCTGATGAGGATTTGGTTTTTATATTCCATATATTCATTTTGTTTTTCTATTTCATATTTGTTTTAGTAATATTTGACTGATGGAAGTGTCTCCAAAGTAGTTTCAGGTGGAGATTGTTTTGGGGGGTTGTTGTTGTTAAAACTCAAACCATTAAGCTTTTAAGTATAGAATAGTTTCTTTCTTTAGCTTCCTTCCAAAAAAACATATTTGGGGAGGGAGAATTTCAGTAAAGGGATTCTGTGTGAGAAAATGGAGTTACTGGGTTGTTTTCAATTGGAAAATCACTTACAGCTCCAACATAACAAGTATGGCTTTTTGTTCTCAATAATATAAAACCAAATAGAGGTCTAAGTGAGAACACTTACTCTCTACAGTGACAAACTAGACTGCGTCTTTCTTGTGCATCTATTCTGATTTATTGCATGAGTCGTCCAGATATCAATTGGTTTCTCAGTATGTTTACTGGGGTTGCATGTTATGTTCTTATTAAAGCTGTTGTTTATTAAAAAGAATAAACTGTTTATACAGTCTTTCAAGAAGTCTGTATAAACAGATTTTTATGACACCTGATTTTCAATTCAATTCTTTGTAGTTTCACAGTCCAGCATTTTCTGAAGGAATCTTTATAATAGTTCTGAACGACTTAAAATTTTAGGTTCTCTCTAAATCTGGAGATGTGACAGAGCTCACTTCTTTCGTTATGTAAGTCTTCAACTGTAAAAATTGCTGAAGCAAAATCAAGGGTTGTGTGAAGCGCATAGACAAACCCTTCTAGCTTAAAAATCTGCGAATTCATTGAAAATTGTCATTTTCCACAAGGGCAGGAATGACTTTCAGTGTCCTGAGCATCTGGAATCAGCAGTCTGTGTTCTTATATCCACATTTTTCTTTTCGCATCTAGCTCCGAAATGATTGTATAGTTGTTAAGGAATGTCTGCTGGCTACTGCATTCAGCAGCAACAGTACAGTGAATTGATCTGTTGTGTGTGACGTAACTCTATAAAGGAGTAATGAGTACTTGTAGTTAATGTTCCATATGTGTTTCTTTTCAAACTCTCATTAATAACTTCCTGTTATGTTTACCTTTCAGGCAGATTTTTTTTTCCCAGACTTATTTCTTTCTCAGAGGCTATTACTATAAGTTGGAGCAACTGTCCAAGGGGAACAATGTTTGGAGGAAGATAAACGGGATGCTTCACCTGTCTACAACTTTTACTTTTTTCTGTGTGGAAACAGCTGGTAGTGGAAAGCTGGAAATTGTCATGGAAATAGCCCTCATTGAGAAGTCCTTTTGAGTGCTGCAGTGAAAATTGGTATTGATTTGACCAAGTCGTGACCCTTTGCAAATTGCACGCTCTGCATGCAGAGAGTTTTCGCACTTGCTCGACTTGTAAAGTTGGCATCTAAAGACAGCCTCGTGCTCTGTACCCGTGGTTATCTCTCTTAGGCTTTGGCTGAACTTGCCAAAGTTTGTTTCCTGCTGTTGGTTACTGCACCCTCATTGCTGCCAACATCAGTTGCTTCCTAACTCAGTGTTGTCAAAATGTGAGATTATTTGCTTATTCCTTGAATTCTGGTTTGCTTGTTTCTAAGCCTGGATCATTTCAACAGAACCAGGTAGATGAAACTGTGTACAGTCACTCTAGCAGATGGTATCCTCTGCCCAGGAGATAGTATTGATGAACTCAGGGAAACAGTGCTTAACAGGGGGATGTTGCACTTGGAACAGAAACATCTAGCTGCATCCTTAGCTATACCTAGCAAAAGGTATACTGAAGATGCATGATGAATTAGACAAGGGATTTCTCTTGAATGCAGAGAAACAAATATGACAAAGATTAAACAGTTCATTGTCTCATTCCTGGATCATTTTATGTGAATAATGCTTTAGGAATACAGTGAGACTCCCTTCTGCAAACCTTTCACTTGTTCTCTATGAAAGTGTAACTTTCAGGTTCACAAGACAGGTTTGTGCTCAGGTTCACACAATAGGTCAGGTTCACAAGACAGGCAGTAGCGCTTAGTTAAACTCACTAATGTTTTTCTTAATACTCTCAATGATAAGAGTACAACAGAAAATAGCTTAACCTTATCCATTCTGTTCTGCATTGGTGCTGTGACATAAATAAAAATTCTGGTTTCAATATGAAGTAGGGATGGAAAAGTAGTTTCCAACTATGTAAATAGCTTTAAGGAAGGCATAGAAGTATGACTTAAATAGACACCATGTGTTTTGTTTGTTTTTCTTTCTTTTACAGAATAACTGGCATTGTCATTTAAATACTGCATTCATATTGGTCTCTTAACATTTTTAAGAAATAATAAGAGACGGTAGATAAAAAAATTGTCATTTTGTATGTATATGTGCAGTAGGGTGATGTGAAGGTAGTAAAAGAAGGGAAAATCTGGAGTTTCTCTTTGCCTGTAGGTATTCTAGATAAGCAGTGGCACTACAGAGGTGGTAGTGAAATTACTTAGTAATACTGGGGTTTTAAATTTTAATATGATCACTTGGGAAATAAGGCTGTATGGGTAATTCCACAGATACCTTGTACTGCTAGTGAGCTTGTCATACAGCCATGAGAAGCTTGTTGTGGGACTTGAATTTCTATGCAATGAGAGTTATCTTGTGTCTATGGGTTCCTGTAGGTTTGTTGCTAGCGGTTATTTGATTAAGAGGAATCGTGACCCACAAAAAAGCTCTACTTCATCTGTCATAACAAGAGACACTTTCACTTAGCACTTGCATTTGCCCTTTCTTTTACCAGGGAGAAAATAGTATCTTTTTAGAAGTTCCTTATATAAAGGGCAATTAAGCTTTGCTTAAGGCTAGCCATATCTAAAATTACTTCTATGGGAGGCCATGGCAATTCCATTTTGGTTTCACACATCTGGGAATTAATAAAGTGTCAGAACTGTAGATAAGTATGTAAAAAGTGCAAGGAGAAATTAATAGTGCTCTGAATCAAGTCGCTGCTCTACAGATCTCAGTCATGTATCTAATTCCAGAATTCGTCCAAAGTTTTAAATTAGAATCTGAAGATTTGCAATGCACATACAGTTGTTCATGATGGATGGTTATTCAACAGCTGGAAAATCTGTCATTTTCCATGAGCATCTTCAGACCCAGCTGAAAGCAGAGGATAATATCTGTGCTGAGTGTTGAGGGGGTTTGTGTGTGTTGGCTTTTGGTGTTGTCCCTTTCTGATGCACAATGAATTTTATCCTTCAGTACTAGTCCCGATGAAGTGAAACAGACTTGGAATGGCACAGAATTCTGCATGTGAAATTCTGTGCCAACCTGCACTTCAGACCCTTTTACTGTTACCGGTTGTTTACAGGAATATCTATGTTATAAGATAAAGCGGAGGTAATAAGCTTATTTTATACATATATGATGGTAACGTGAGAAGAAACTTTCAGTAAATACCAAAATGTAATTAATGTAGTCATGAGAAGGAAGTGAAATGTTTCTATTTATAGTGAAAAGAAGTGACAGCTACCTCACTGAGCCTTTCTTAATGTTAATTAAAAATAGATAGATTTTTTTTTATTTCTATTTCTGTAAATATGGACAGAAGAAAATAACAACTAATTCCACTGTTAGAGAAAGAATGAATGACTGCTGTGCTATTGGGATCCCTAGTAAGTTTGATAGGTATCCTTAATTTTAGAATTGTATTTTAAAGATATGTGCTAATATACAAGACTTAAAGCAATTTTTTTAAATGATAAAAATTTAATATTGAAAAAATAATTGCTGAACATGCTACATAATAATAGCCATTAATACAAAAATCTACATTTCAAAAAGATAAGCTTCTCTTGCGTTCTGGAAAAGCAAATGGCATCTGATACACATTATATCATCAGAGCAGCTGAACAGCTTTCCAGAGAGGACACTATATGCTAGGTTCCAAGGAATGGCATAGATAGGTCTGCAGAATGTGGAAATTTGATAAACTTGTTTTCACTACTCAAGCAAATCTCTTCTGCCTGGAGTATCAAGGTACATTTCAATCTGACTCCTTAGCAGCATCTGTAGTAATAATTTGAAAACAAATATAAAATCTATGTAGAATTGCTGCACGTGTTAAAAATTCAAGCAAATTCATTTCATTGGTAGCTTTTGACAATTTTCAAAACAGCAAAGTGTTATAGGAGCCTGAGTCACATCAAGTTTCAGGAGGATATATAGATAGTTCTTGTTGTTGTCATTTTTGGTGGTTTGGGGTTTTTTTGTTTTGTTTTGTTTTTTTTCCCCTTCTTCGGCCTCACTCAATCTTCAAACCAGTGCTTGTTCAATTGTTTTAGGGTTTTGAATCTGGAAAACTGATTGTGCAAGAAACTAAATCTTTTTTTTAAAAAAGTTATTCATACGAACACACCATCAGAATTTCAAAATGTTCCATTGTTAAGAAGTTAAAATGACATTTCAAGGCTGTCTTAAGACTCGTGGTGCTGTGCTGGGAGGAAAGATGGTTTGAGAAACGTGTAGTTTGTTTTCCATGACATGCTTTTTGTGGTTCTCTGCATAGATCTTGACGATAGTGGAAAAGCTAATGCTTTATATGCATGGTACAGACCTTTCAGTAATTATAATCTACCAGAAACTTCTCTGTGGTGTTCCTCAATGTTCTGTCATGTATCGAGATTTGATAGATCTCACCTTTGTGAACTATATTGCACTTTCAGTTTAGGTTATTTATTATTTGTATGGTGTACAATGCATGCTGTGCATTGCTCTGCCCTTTGCTAAAGGAAGGTAGCCATCTGCTGCTACTTCCTCCTCTTCGTTCAGTGGCACGTGGATTTACAGTAAAGGATTTGCCTCAAATGATTTGGAAATAGCTACTTAGTATGCACTACAATTATTAACAATTGAACTTTTACTAAATAAGGGATTAACCATCATCTTTAGATGTATGGTCTTCTGATACTGTATTCAACTTGTATATGCCAAATTACTGTAGAACAATTATGTGCATCATACATATATTTTATATTTAGTACATCTATCAAATACCCAGTGCTTGTGTGTTCTGAATTCTGTGCTTGAATTTAAAGTCATCCTCCTACCCCTGTCTCCTTCTCACAGAAATGGCCTTTTTCTCTTACTGGTTTGACCTAACTACCTATGGTTTTTATTTCATATGGCTACTTTTTAAACACATCTGCATTCTTGCATTTTGGGCTTGTTTACTATGTATCACTACGTATCAATTGTTTTTTGTCCTATCCTCTGTTGTTTGGATGCCTTTTTTGTGTATGGAATATCCAGATTGGCGACCTTTATAATAGAGACGTTTTTCCCCTCTTGTTAATGTCACTTTAGCCTAAGAAGGCCTTTTTCAGAGTTACCGTCCTTCCTCTCGATGACACTCTCATTACAATTGTTCATGTTTTCCCTTCTACTAATGTAAGTTGGTCATGTCTGTTCGTGGCTCTGTAATCAGGCACTCCGCACTAAAATCAGCTAAAATGTATTTGGAGACAGAACTGCGAGAAAGAGGCATGCAAAATGACCTCAGAACAGAAAACATGTCGTTCATTGCTGCTTATCCTCTGGACTTCTCGTTTAACACATCCTCCAGCAGGTAGTCGCACTCCCTGCTTTTGCCTAACATTGCTGTGGCTGGTTTCTTTGTTCTTGCTGTAGTGGATCATACTGACCTATTCGTCTTCTGTGAACCCTGGACCAGCGGCTGGAACAACGTGAACATATGCAATGCTGCTCTGGTCTCCTCCCATTTTGCACTGCTACAAATTGCTATATTGGGTGATGGGCAATGCCATATGTGCATAGACCATATGGTATTTTCTCCTCAATCTACAGTTGGCTTGTTCATCACGCATCGTAATATTTTGCTATATGAGTCTAAGTTCAGTTTGTCCTTTGGAAGCTGTTTTTATTTGCTAGAATTAGAGCAGTGTACTTACATGGAAAACTTAATTTTGCAATAAACAGTTATTGGTAGTAAAGGATACAACATAATGCTATAGATTCAACTGAAGATAGCCCTTAAAAGGAAAATGTTAAAACGATGTCTAAATCCTTATTGTTAAGGAATCGAGCAATGTAACTTGTGGGTCGTTTTCATTACCATCAATATGGGGAATGAAGCTTGGAAAACTTGCCTCCCAAAGAGTTATGTTTTCATGAGTACTGAATTTTGCCTTTAAACAGGGAGAAGCACATTAAATGCACGCTAATTATGAGTTTTGCAGCAACTTGACTGGTAACTTGAGGTCTGTGTCTGTATCCACATTCTGCATTCTTTGAATTCATCTTGGTGTAATATTTTTAAATATTTTAAACAGCAGATGTGCATTGCTTATAGATTTGTGTAAATGTTGATGCACTGTATACAAAATATGTCTCCCATACAATGATCTGTTGACGTTATTCTCTGTTGCTTAGCTTCAGACAGTAAAGTCATGACATGTGCTGCTGTTTGGAGGATGCCGAAGGAATTGGAATCAGGCAGTCATGAATCCCCTGATGATTCATCAAGCAACACTCAAACCCTGGAGCTACTCTGTCACCTTGACAACACAGCCCATGGCAATATGGCCTGGTAAGATTCTGCATATTTTATATTCCTAGAAAAAGCCTAAAGGATAGACCTGTGCTGTTAGTTTTGTGCAGAATTATATTGTAGAACCTATGCTATACACTTTAAAACTATTCCATCTTTAAGAAAAAAAAGGTACAAATTGGGTTTTTAGTCCCAGATGTTTCATAGATTAAAAACATTTATTATAGTCCTGCAAACACATATGGAGTAACAGCCTGTGTACTGTTTTAATGGGTTTTTCCCCACCTGCCCCCATCTAAAACCTTTGTTGCACAAAGGTATAATACTTAGTATTTCAATCTTCTTATGGAATATAAATTTGATGTTGCACTTCGGTCTTTGTTTTTCAGTCTTCACTCAACTGATTCGGCATAAGTGCAAGTAATTTAATGTTTGTTAAGGATAAGAATTCATTATATTATATGGTGCCTGTTTAACTACTCTCTTCTGTTGCCTAAGAAAAGACACGGAGAGCTGCAGTACTGCAGAGGGTGTTACAGAGGCTTGTTTCCCTTTCTTTGTTATTTAAAAGAAAGTTAAATTTGTCCATTGTGTATTTGCAGGTTCTTTGCTTTATGGGTATGTATATGACATGTTCCCACTGCTTCCTGAACAGATGCAGGGCAAATAAATGTTAATACACTCAGTCCATATTTTACAACTACAATGTTGTTTGACATTATTTTGGGACCACCTGATCATCTTCCACTGGCAGGAAAAGTTGAAACCGTAAGAATATGGTCTGCTGTAGTCCCAGGAATGTCTGTCTGTCAGAAAGAATATGGAGTAGTAGGTGATCATGCAAGTTGTACAGTCCCTTTCACAATTATTAGAGATCTTTAAGGAAAAAAATGTGGAATAACACAGCAGATTTTTGTAAATGAAATGTGATAACTCTGAACTGAAACTGAACAAGGATAATGCAACATCAATGTCTGATATTGCTGGAGGTGTCTTATATGAGAGTGGAAAGGGCCTCTTTGGTTTCTGTATTCAGACACCTGCTGTGTAAGGTATCCATCATAATCTCATTATACTTAAATATATTCTAGTAGGAGTAACTTTAAATTATATCAAAAAGGAACAATACTTAGTCAGTCTCAGTTCCTTTTCAAAATCTGGCCACATAAAAATTTCTATTAATTAGCTAGCTAGTTAAAAAAAAAAAAAGTAAAGTAGACTTTAGAAGAGATAGTTAATTCAGTTGATTTTTAATCATACATTGTACCGTAAGTTTTAAGCATCTATTTCTAGCTACTGATTTCTAGTTTGAGCCCTGTAGATTAAATTTCAACTAAAAAATAAAAAGTAAATAGAAGGTAATATTTATTAGGTGGTTCTTGGACAAGATTGGACATATCAGTGTATTCAAAAGTGTGTTGTCTAGGCTACTTTCTTCTAAAATCTCAGCTTCCTAAGTGTTAATTTCTTCATGGTAGTATCTTTTAATTCTTTGCTATGCATTTTCATATGAATATTTCTCTTTAACTCTTTGATTATATTAAACAATTCCTTTTTTTATTGTTGAAACCTTTTGATAATTAGTTTCCAATATAGTTGGGAATACTATTTTTTGTTTGTTTTAATCTTCACCTTTTAACCCTTAAAATTTGTACTTTTTGTCTTTGAATTTTCTGTAATCTGTTTCTATCTGATGCTGCGATGTCAGAACTCTGTGTGGTAGCTTGATCACCAGAGGAGGAATAGGGGGCATATCACCGCTTTATATCAGGATGTGAATTTATGTGAATGACAAAAATCAGTTTTTTCCTCTAATATAGCTTGTAGCAAGTTCATGTGCAATTTTCTCTCTCCTGTTGTCTGACTTTGTTCAGTACTAGTGCTCACAAATATCTGCTGCCATTTAATACCTGTTACCTATGTATGTGTGCATGTATACGTGTAAAGATTTGAAAGTGTCCTGTGTTACAGAGATGAAAGGTATAAATGGAGTACTTGGCATTAGTACCCCTCACATCATCTCAGGCAAGCACAGCTGAGTTAGAGGATCTTGTTCTAGAGCAGGCTTTTCTATTCCTGCCTCATAGTGGAAACAGCTCACGTAAATGAGTAAAACATTTTATGCCGACGTGTGTCACTTAACAGGCCATGTCTCACTGAGTGGTGTGTTGACTACGAATAGCAACTTAAATATTCTTTTCTATTACACACTTCAGATGTTTAGAAAAGTATGAAACTACTTGAGGCACTTACAGTACAATTGTTGTTAGAACCAACCATAAATCAGAAAAACCATTTTCCTCAATGCAAAGTGTAAATACTTTACGAACTTCAATGTAAGACCAACATTCTGGTGTACGCAGTCGCTTTGTATGAGATCAGCGGTGGTCTGACATCATACACTCACAGTAAGAAGGGCAATGCTTATTCTGGCTCTGTCATTTGCCTTGCCATTGGAGCATACTCTTGCACATTTTACTCACAAAACACAGGCTGAACACTGAACCCAGGGGTTCAACGTGACCACGTGCACTTTAAGGAGGTTGTTTAATCCACAGAGCACAGTAGAGCAATGTACCACCAGCACTACCCTCATTAAGGGTGGAAAAGTTTTTAAGTCATGATAGCTTTTGAAATTACACATTTTAGATTTGAGAAAGACTTAGTTTTTTGAAGTTAATTTTGAAAAAGATTAGTCAGAATGCATGCTTAAAATTAAAAAAAAAAAAAAAAAAAAAGAGTAAAAACATAAACTGGGCTTTCATCACATCTTCATATGCTGGGCGGAGAATGTGCCGTAGTTGACAGAGTTTAGAGATGCAGGGTGTAATGTCGATCTTGGCCTTTGTGGCACTTAGTGTGAACTTCTGTGATTCCAGTTAGTAGCTCACGGGAAGGTATTTTGTGTGTCTCGACATCCATAGCACAGGTGCTTCACAATATTCACAGATCTGGGTTGCAGATCATAAGTAATTGAGATCTGACTGTAATTAAAAGGAAAAAAAGCAAAACTGTCTTGAAAATGCAACTGGTTATGTACTCTGGCATCACTGCTTGCCTCAGGGCTTTACTTGCTCGTACTTTTGTTCGTATTTTCCCTGCTCTGCTTTATTTCTTAACTACTTTTCATTAAGGTTTATCTTATTGCATTGTTTTTCTTTTCCGTTAAGAAAGCCTTATAGTTGAAAAATTACCTCACAGATTTTTCTGTTTCTAGTATCATGTACTAGGGAATGCAAGGGGGGATTATTTTCCAAGTCTGGTGTGTCAGGTATTGGTTTTGTTTAATTATTTACTGGCGTTAAGAAGAACTAATCCTGTGTTTCCTTACCTTTATCTCATCTCCTTTATGGAATTCTGTGCTCAAATGTCTCTGAAATTTCTTCTTAAAAACTAGCAGGGACATATTTAATACCAGTTCTCTTCTGTGAATCAAGACCAAAAGAGCATTTCCAATCGATTGTGACTAAAATCCTAAACTTTCCTCGCGTGTGTGTGAACACGGTGTCCCTCCTGCTCAAGATCTTCTGAAATAATTTTCCAGTCTTGACAAAACTTTTGACAAAAATCTGATCTCCAGGACATTACAGGCAAGTGAAAAAGAAATGTGCTTTTCTACAGTTCTATTTTATCTCGATTGCATGAGTTACTGTGTTTAAAAATTAAGCATAACTATTTGCTTTCAGTTACTGAGATTGTTCACTGCCTCTAAGCTTTGAATCTGGGACCCATCAGAATTTTTACTCAAACTCTTGTATGGCATAGAGTTCAGACAATTAAGCAGATGCTTAAATTAGGCAAACAAATAGGCCTATTGGTTGCTCTGTTTGGTTTAAGACTTTTTTCCATCCTCTACCTACTGTTCCTCATGTGAGCCGAAATGCAAAGATTTCAAGTGCAAAATTCCCAAGTGAATTAATTCCAGAGTGAAAAAGTCAAGATACATGGGGACTTGTGTGGCTAAAAAAAAAACAAAAAAAAAGCCTTTTCCATAAATTCATGTTGTAGATAAATGCACGTATTCACACACTGTACACATACATAACCATAGGCATGTTGTGCAATGTTTTAAGATTCAGTAATTAAAGGAACTTGCCATTGGATATCTTGCAAGAAGTAGTCCAAGGTACAGTCTGCATAGGAGAGGCCAAGGAAATGGGACAGCAATTAATGAGAATTTGATTACTCCTCTGAGTGCAGCTTGGAGGAATCCCTAAAAATGTGTCTGTTAAAATCCTGAAGAATTATGTTTTAAGAGTAACCTACTGTTCTACTTCTTCCTCAGTTTTCCTACAGACTTTTTTGATAGTAGACTTGACAGGATAGTCCTCAGAGAAGGAGGATACTACAGGCCATGAGAGAAAGTGTAATCTGTGAAATCTTGAATTCGGAACTCAGCAGGGACTTTTTTCTTTTGTCAGAAGTAAAGGTGCAAAGCCGGAGTTTCTCCCCTGACATCTGCTGGAAGCAGGCCTGCCTATATCTGCTCAACATCCTACTTTTTGCTTTCCAAATTTGACAGGTATAACATAGGGTAGATGCTGCTCAGTAGCAAGGTTATGTGCTTGAAAAGAAAGGGGGAACAAGTGAACTAAGTTGGATAGTGGTCCATAGAGTAAATTCGGAATAAAATAAAAGCAAAATAAATAAGGGGAAAGTGTTAGATGGGCAATGTAGGTACAACTGTAAAGGGAAAATGAATGGAGATTACAGAGATAAGAAAAGTGGGAGCTCAGTTGTGGGAGGCCTGAAAGGTGAGGAATGAAGAATTCATGTTTTATATAGAAAACAATAGTCAGCTGCTAAAAAAAGTTGGAAAGGGATGAATATGTTAAGAATAATGATAGATTACTTCATTAAGCTTCTCTACTTGCTGAAGTTGAATTTTTTTTTAGTGTATCCCACTCAATCAATCCTAAATATGGACTTGCAGATATTACCACATCTAAGAGAAATTGGAAAAGATGACAAATTATATTCTTTTTTTTAAAAGTCGCAGATGTTTCAAGAACTCGGGGATGTTTATTACTAAAATATTAAACTAGAACTTTGAATTCACAAAGGAAAAAGTTACTATATATAAGCCATTCCCACAGACTTTTTTTTTTTAAGGTACTTACTTTATTTGGTATTCCATCTAAGGTCTCCAAATAGAGTACTGGTACAAGTACCATCTCTTCTTTGGCTGTGTGATTACATGGTACGGAGGAACCTCATTAAGGTCTGCTTTCTACAAAAGTACAAATTTGCTATAACAGTCCTTTCAACTTGAATGGAAGTTTACTTTATTTAAGATACATAAGATACGATACATAATGTATTATTGCTTCAATTTCATCATGTCATTGCATTAATGAACACAGTCACCTGATGAAAGTTAAGTACATTTGTAATTGATGCCCTGAAGACAGGTGAGTAAGTGCATTCCAGAAGTGAGGTCCAGAAGTGTTTTACTTACTCTTTTTGGCCTTTAAAATAGTATTTAAAAAAAAAATCAAACAAACAAAAAAAACCCAATAAAAACACACCCCAAAACATAGTCTCAAGGAAAAAAGTCAAGAAGTAAGAGAATCTGAAACTCAAAACAAAAGTGAAAATGGTGTTTTTAATAGCTCTGACACTTCCACATTGCATTCAGGAAACACTTTTGTTTCCTGTCATGATGTTGGTAATGTTAATTCTTCTATAGTACCCCTCTGTTAGGCATCAGGATATACATGTTAAAGTTCTGCTTTAGTGTTTCATTTAAAAAAAAAAAAAAGTCCAAAACAATGTTTTATATCAAATGAATTTAAACCTGAAAGTAACACTTCTTTTAGGAGGATCATATGGTCTTGAATATATGGTATATTAATTGTTATATATGCTTTACAGCAAAGGCATGTAATAAATGCAGTCATAACTTTTTTGGTATGAAAATCTTATCTTATTTTAACACTTCATATGTCCCAGTACCAGAAATACATTTGTGAGGAAGGAGATCCCTCTGATATTTGTATAGAGGTTCCTTTGCGAGCATCAGGAGTGCCAACTGCATGGGCTTGAGGCATAAACTGAACTCCAGGGGTTTTAGGATTTTTTTTGTAACAGCTGCCCAGCTGATCCTAATTGTTTGTGTCATAGGCCTTTCAATTTCTTCACATAATGCCCAAAATTTCAGAGCTGTCAGGAGATACATATTGGTGAAGCTGATTAATTACAGGCAGATTCAAAGGAATTATCAGCATTTAAGAATAATTTTTCCACACCTCGTTTCTTCCACGCATTTACATTCTCCATTAGCCACCTCTGATATTAGAAAGATGAAGTATAGAGAAAGTTTTTTGGAAAAACTTACTATATGACAAGTGTTTTCACTGGGAATGTACCTTACAGCTGCTTTTCATTACTGCCACTCTCCCCTTTGTATTCTGATCCTTTCTAAAATAGTAAAAATTTTAACTTTATTTTATGTTCTACTTCTCTCCCCTCGCCCTTCTTCCTTAATTCTGACATCCTGAATTCTTTACAGGATTTTGCTCTCTTGAATCTTTTATTATCCTTTATGGTAAATAAATCCATGTATTATATATAAATCCAAATGTTCAACCATTTGTTGTCTCTTTCTCACATTTTCTCTCTCATTTTTCCCTTTTATCATCCTATAAAATGTGTCCAGAACCGGTAGAGTAATTTATAACACTCATGTCTCTTTTTCATTCCCTTGAATGTTTTTGGTAATTTTGAGTGGTTAGTATTGTGCAAGTTTAAAACTTTAAGGTACTTAATGTAATCACATATACTAGGGAATAATTGTGATTCATTAATTGGATAGTGAAATAATAAAACATTGTGTTATGTGCCCAGTTTATTATGTTAATTTTTGATCAGAATTTATTTGACTCTAGTCTTATAAAGCTGAGGGAAACTTAATGAAAGTAAAATCTGACGTTGGAGCAAATACTAAGGGAAAAATATGCTGTATGTCATGTATGTGAACGTGCTCTGTATATTCAGTTAACTTAAGACCACATCTGATAATTTCAATAGCTTTCATATGCTTAAAATGAAAATTAGTTTTGTTGAAGTCTTTGCAGTTGTTTGTGTTTACCTTGGATTTGTAAGTCACGATACAGAAAGCAGTACAGAAATTGTGTTACTCTACAAGTGAAAAATGATGGATTTGTAGAGTACTATTTCACTTCTTCCCAACTTGAGAGTAGTTTTTCGCTTCAGTTCTCACTGTGCTATCATATTCCCTAGTTTTACTGCCAAATTAGTTGAGATTTTTCCCCACTGAAAGAAAAGTGAGCTATTTTTAAAAGGGTTTTTTTCCTATTTATAATGCCACTTTTAGCTATTCTTAACACTAAAAAAATAGGGTTGCAGTCTGCCCCAATTGATTTTGCAGGTTAAATAGATAACAGCTGGTTTTATTTTCAGTTTATATTGAATCGCTTAAAAAGTTGGTGGAAAATGTTAAAAAAATGATGTTGCAGAACTGTGGAAAAAAATTAGTTATGCAGGAGAATTTTAAATGTTCACGAGGAACTAGCTTTGAACAGTTGTCCCTGTTTTCTTGGTCTCAGACTCCAGTTTGCTCTTCAAAAGCCCATTAAGCATTTACTATTTAGAATACTTGTTCCTCAGAGTAGAATTCTTTCGTAGCACAATATTTTGGGATGATTACAGATGAAGTGCGGATACTTGCTTACATAGTAGTTAAAAATTCAGGGCTTTGAAATGTCTTGAATGTCTATTGGATGAAAAAATTGACCCTTGTACATTTGTAAGTGCATGCATCTATTTGATAAAATGTATGTGAGAGCTTAAGGGGTGCCCTGCAGCCTCAAACAGTCCATCCAGCCCAGTGCTCAGTCTTAGGCAATGGTGATGGAGAGGTTATTTAGTGAGACCGCGCTAGCTAGAGTCCCACCACTATTCGCCTCAAATTGAGTCTATTCACCTCAAATTCCCCCAGTATCCACAGTCACTGGATTAGGGGTGTTAGGGGGTACATCTGTGCCAGGTCTGTGTAAAACTTTATCATTCTTGGTTTAGCTGTTCTTTTGAACAGAAGGAGTGGCGATTTTCCTCAACTATCAATGTAGATCCTAGGCAATCATAATTTTCTTCTTAGGCACATCTTTCAAATCATTGGAGAAATGTACTCAGATGAATATTCTGGTTTGTTGGGTTCCCGCCCCCCCCCCCCATCCAACCATGCAGATGGCCTGTTTGTTATGAACAGCAATAAATTAGCAAGGATATGCTGTATCCATGTTGCCGTCTTTTGAAAAATCCCATATGAAAATAGTCAAATTCTGTCGTCCCCCACCAAAGTAGATATGTGCTTCCTCTAAAATGAGTCTGCAGAGATTGCTTTTGCCCACTCCGGCTGTTTCACAAATAAGCTTGTTTCAGCCCTTAATCTTTACATTAGTACATCGAAAAAACTATTGACATTGTGTGGCTTCCAGAGGCTGGGTAGGACTTTTACCTGACAGCTCCCTTTGTGCTTTCCTGCCAGGCATTCATACTGCTAAAAAGTTGTTCCTAGCTTGACCACCTTAGTGATCTTTGACAGACAAGCCAATTATATGTTGCTTTCATGACATCACATATACATAATATTAATTTTGGGGGTTTTTTTAAGCCCTGTTCAAGCAACAGAATGGAAATGGTGTCTGTGGCAGCAGCTGCTCCGCAAGCAGTATTTTGTAAAATGATAGAGGTTATGTGACTTCTGTCCGTCTGCTTTGGAAAGGAATCCTAGCTTTACACGCAGATTCCCCGTGCCCCACCCAATTTCATTAAGAAGCTCATATATGTGCTGGGGGGGGTTCTGTTCTTCTACATGTGCTGTTCATTGTATATAGTAGTTAACTCTGGGTGACAGTAATCTATCATCAGTGTCTGCTTATGTGAAATGTTACTCCTCCTTACTTTGAAGCTTTTCTCCTGTTGGTGTCAAGAAAGAAGGTGAAAACAACTTTTAATACTCATGTAGATTTTTAAACTGTACATGCTTTTTCAAACAGTTCTTATTTGACTCTTTGGCCATGTTTCTTGTCCAAAACATGTTGTCAATCGATTCTTTTTCATATCAATAAATAGGTTTCAGATCCTCAGTGAGTTGTTCTTAAAACTGTTAAAAAGATTTGTCTGTGTAATAGTATCTGCAAATCCTCCAAGCAGATACATAGCTTTATGCTTAGTAAAATGCTTTTTCTGGCATGGGGTATAGAGTTCAACAGGCACCATAAACTATGTTGCCAAAACACTGCATTCCTACAGTAATTTAACTGCATATACTCTAGACCTTTTGTTACAGTGGATATGTCACCAAAAAAACCCTACAGCTGTAATGCATTCTGCTGTCTCAGCACATATATCTCACATGGACTTGTTCTAAAACACTTGCAAAAAGAGAAAAAGAACTTCCAAAATGTTTTAAAATAGCCATTGAGTCTTCAGATATTTCAGCTATCAATAACAGTAGGATAATTAAAATACTACTGTCAAATATTCATCGTTGTGATATGACAGAAACTTAACAAAACTTTTGCAAGAGCTGTCCTATATGTAGACGGCTTGAGTGTAGACTCTTCAGCAATATGGGAAGGCATGGATGAAACATAGTGAAGTTAAAAGGGTTGTTTCTGCCATAATATTTAAGTATTCTTGTTGTAAATAATCCAATATTAATTACTTAGAGGAAATACGAACTTTCTTAATCTGTTGTATTCTTTAGACTGTATTTGATGTTTCATAGAATGTCAGAAGCAATGCATAACCTTTTTAATTAAACCCACGCCTAGAAAAGTTCTTCTCTCTCCTCCAAAAGAGAATAAAGGAGAATAAAACAGCCTCCCAGGTTTCATTTAAAAAAAAATAAATACTGGGAGATCTGTTGGTAAGCTGTCTCTTTTATATAGTAGAGATGTTATGAAAATATCCCGTGACAGTGCATTTTTGATCTTAATAAACTGAAGACACATTAGTCTTTAACAGTACTGCTGTGGTCAAACCAAACCAGTGCTGTAACTTCCAGCCTAATGGAAATCACCAGAACAGGTGAAGTCAGGGTCTTGTACCCTGATATTGTTATAACTGTATTTAACAGCACTTAAAAGACTAGGAAATGTGTAGTGTGTATGTGATAATTCATTTGTCAGTTACTCAGGTTGGATAGACAAAATAGCTGCAGACAAAACTGAGAAGAGTACTGAGGCTTTTTAGGAAGGACAGGCTGGGATGATGATGAGGAGAGTTGTGCTCTCTGCGAGAGCACTGCTGGAGTTCGTGGAACTCTGTCTGGAGATGGATGATGAGCCAAATGAGAGCTTGTGAGTAAGGATTAAAGAGCAGACCACTATGGGTGACACAGTAATGGGTGTCTGCTGTAGGCTACCTCATCAGGAAGAACAGTTAGATCATAGAATCATAGAATTCATGGAATACGAGGTTGGAAGGGACCTCAAGAATCATCTGGTCCAACCTTTCTTGGCAAATGCACGGACTAGACAAGATGGCCCAGCACCCTGTCCAGCTGAATCTTAAAAGTGTCCAATGTTGGGGAATCCACCACTTCCCTGGGGAGATTATTCCAATGGCTGATTGTTCTCATTGTGAAAAATTTTCATCTTGTGTCCAGCCAGAATCTCCCCAGGAGTAACTTGTACCCATTACCCTTCTTCTTTTCCATGTGACTCCTTGTCACGTGAGGCCTTCTACAGATAGTTAGAAGTAGCGTTATATTTGCAGGGCCTGGCCCTCATGGGAGACTTTAATCACACTTGTATCTGCTGGAGGGGCAACACAGCAGGGCATAAGCAATCCAGTGAGTTCCTGGAGAGCATCGGTAACAACTTTGTGACCTGAGTGATAGAGGAGCCAATGAGGAGAGATGCTCTGTTGGACCTCATACTTACAAAGGAGGAAGAGCTGGTTGTGGATGGGAAGGTCAAAGGCAGCCTTGGCTGCAGTGACCATGAGATGGTGGAGTTCAGGATCCTGAGAGGAGGGAGCAGGGCAAAAACCAAGCTCACAACCCTTGACTTCAGGGGAGCAGACTTTGGCCTCTTCAGGGATCTGCTTGAATAAGTCCCATGTGATAGGGCCCTAGAGGGAAGAGGGGTCCAAGAAAGCTGTTTGATGTTCAAGGATCACCTCCTCCAGGCTCAAGAACAGTCTATCCCAACAAACATGAAGTTGAGCAAAAATCCAGGATATCTAGCAATATGCTGGATATGCTAGTAAGAGACAGACCTTAGAGGAGAAGGCAGTGTCCTAAAAAATCTAGTATAAAAGGTATACCTTTAAAGCAGAACTTTTTCTGGAAAGATGAATTAATATTCCTTATCTGTCTGGAATAAATATGTGTGACAACAAACAGGCAAAATTAGCCTCATAATATCGTTAATCAACTGTAAGGACTTGTCTCCAATACTAAATGAACCTCCACAACCTTGATAAGACCATGCTACAAAACTACTTTGTAGCGTGGATTCCAATTAGTGCTACCTATGGGGTTTTTACTGTGTGGAATTTTCATATGGACTATCTCTTTGAATACAGAAGAAAGAATTGGCTTCACCCACAAGTCTATGGGAAGGAATTTAGGATTTCTTAGGTTTCTGCAATCTGAAGAACTGTAGGTTACACTTATAAGAACTCTCACCACACACTCTACAAGAACTGTCCATGTATGGAACTTGTGTGTTTTATTGCTTTAAAAATAAACACAGTAGAGCATGGTTGACTGATGTCTAAGTCTGAAAATGGTTAGTCACAGCTTCCTTTCTATAAAGTAGGTCTTGTTACTTACGGTTTCACCCATTTAGTTGCATAGCTTGTTCATGCTTTGCATCCATCAGTAATTACTCTTATTGTGCTGCGCGTTATGTACAGAATGTAGGTAAGTTGGTCAAACTACAGACTAGAGATGTTGATTCCCATCTATAATGATTCATGACTTGAAATGTTACCAGTGACGGGTTTTAGTTTAGGTCAGTTTAGTCATATGTAGAGTCTGTATGATCAATTTGCATGATATTGCTTTGCTGTTTTAAGCATTATTAATATGTAAGACCATGGCCAACCAGACAGAAGTCTGAGATTGTTAATTAACTATGGAGGTGTTCACCTGTTGGTCATCACTTTAAGTCATTAATAGCTCAACGGGAATTTAATAATTGTTTTTACAAAATGGATATTTAGGAGCTCCTATTCAAAAACAGTGAGTCCTATATCTTCTTTTCATGTAACAAATTCACTAGCGTGCTTTCTGTTACATTGTGAACCTCTAGGATTCAGACTGTCTTTGTTATGTTTATATGTACGTAAATACCTTTTCAGTGGTGAAATTGATTAGGCCCATAAAGCAAGAATCGCAATTCTTTTTCTCACTATAAACTTGTTTAATTGCAGTAGCAGTAGACAAGGAGATGCAGTAAAGTAAATACAAATATTGAGGATGACCCTTTATTACTTTGCATTCTGCTTTATGATTTTTTTCAAAAAGACTTTGAGGTTGCCAACACTGTAGTATGATAATTTAAGGACAAAAAGTAAAAACATTTTAGGGTCAAGTGCTTTTACTGTGTCACCTCTTTGTTGGGATACTCTTGTATTCATTTGTACAACAGTTACTTTTCTGAATGTAAAAATAATTTAAAAGCCAGAATAAAGCCCAAGTGTCTCTGGGGTTCTTTGTCCAAAATAATCTTTAACTTCATTTCTCATTCTTCTCAGCAGCCTTTTAGCCAAAAAAGTACCTAAAATAAATTCAACTCTTCTTAACTTTCAGGTTTTTTAGGTTCTCATTTTACTGTGTCTTGAGTTGGACACCAAACTATATCTCAGTGGCTGAGAATTTTGAGACAGCATAACTTACATGTGCTTCCAGCAGCATGGACTTCAATACAGTACAAAATAGCCAGAACTGTTTTCATTCAGAAATGTGGCCACTCTGTAGAGCACTTGGATAAGGAGTAAGAATTGTGGGTTCCAGGCTGTCCTCAGTCTGATCTCCTTACTCTTAGAATAATGTCCTAATCACCAGATTAGCAGAGTTGCCTTTTAAATTTGAATCATTCTACTGCAAAGAAGGCAGGACATTTGGGTTCATAACACATGAATTTTTCTGATGGGCTACATTGAGGTTGCAGGATGTTCTGCTGAGTTACCAAATGTTTGGGTATATTTTCCATTTTGCAGTGCGTAAGAATTCAGTCTAGCAAAATTTTTCCACTTACAGAAATAAATGGTAGTCGCTTCTGTAATTATGGTGAAGCAGTAGTTAATGCTTGCTTTGTCCAACACATTGTGGCTGACTGCAGTGTACATCTATGAAAACGTTTGCATGTTGCTTTATTCTTATTTAGTCTATAATGGAGAACTTTGAATTGTTCATTTGTAAATGCTCAGTATGTTAATAAATGATGGTGTTAACTATCTTTTCAGTGTAAACCACAGATAATAGAGTCCTTTCATGTGTGCATTTGAGTGAGTATTTTAAATTCTCTTTTTTCTTTACTACGAAAACATTCTCTGTAGGATTTAATTTTTTTACCAAAAACTACTAGTAGAAGCTAATTTGAAGCATCAGGAGTCAGATGATAACAAAATAGGGTAAAAGGCAACAAATATAATTGCTTGTCTGCTGTTTATAGATTATCTAAAGAGCAGCCATGAAGTTGACACTCAGTTTCTGAGTGGCAGCTGTGAATTTGACAATTATCTTGTCCGTTTCAGAAAACTGTAAGCATCAGCAACTGTTGGCACACTCAGGAAAATGGTATTGCCTGGTTTTTCTGTTTTCCTTTTTAAAGATTATCACTACCTCTGCTGTGTCTGAAAATGGTTCTAAATGAAAACTTCAGTTTTTCTAAAATCTGTATCTTTGAAAGCCAGTTTTTTCACTCACCAGTATTTCCCCCCCTTCTCCACTGTATTTCATGTTTAACATTCAGTCATGACTACTGAATACAGCTGAATATGTTACAAAGAGTGATTCGAGTAACCTTCGTTTAGATTATAAAATCTGAATGATCACTACAACCACACCCATTTAAAAAAGAACTTTCATAAAAGACAAATTACATAGAAGGAAAATGGGCATCTCACAGGGACAGAATGAATGTGGAGAGACCTTTTCATTCCAAGGTATGTCAGCTGGGTTATAATTGGCTCTAATTAGCACATTGTATTCAGCTATAAAAATTCTTTACCTTGAAGCTCAGTGACACTCAAAGATGCGAAATTTCTTCCTACCTTTGAAAACATCAAAGAAAGTGCTTCCAATCCAGCTTTTACAACTGCAAGTTCAGTGATCAGTGCAGGAAAAGGGCAAATACATCAACAGGCATAAAGAATATTGATCTCTGGCTGGAAGAACTCTTTAAGAGTTAATTGGTCAAATCACATTTCATTGTCTATAATTAAAAATATATCTACTGTGCTGATTTTGGCTGGGATAGAGTTAATTTTCTTCATAGTAGCTAGCATGGGGCTACGTTTTGGATTTGTGACCAAAACAATGTTGATAATACAGGGATGTTTTCATTACTGCTGAGCAGTGCTTACGCAAAGTCAAGGCCTTTTCTGCTTCTCACACCACCCCACCACCGAGTAGGCTGGGGGGGCACAAGAAGTTGGGAGGGGACACAGCCGGGACAGCTGACCCCAGCTGACCACAGGGATATCCTATACCGTATGGTGTCATGCTCAGCATATAAAGCTGGGGGAAGAAGGAGGAAGGGGGGGACATTCGGAGTGATGGCATTTGTCTTCCCAAGTAACCGTTACACGTGATGGAGCCCTGCTTTCCTGGAGATGGCTGAACACCTGCCTGCCGATGGGAAGTGGTGAATGAATTCCGTGTTTTGCTTTGCTTGCATACGCGGCTTTTGCTTTACCTATTAAACTGTCTTTATCTCAACCCTCGAGTTTTCTCACTTTAACTCTTCTGATTCTCTCCCCCATCCCGCTGGGGGGAGTGAGCGAGTGGCTGTGTGGGGCTTAGTTGCCGGCTGGGGTTAAACAATGACAATATGTCAACACCAAATGCCAGTTATACTTTCAGCAATATGTAAGAAAAATGATGGACTTAAATAAATGTGATCGGAATCAACTTGAAGATTTCTTAGTTATCCATTCAGTTGTGTGATGATCCTTATGTCTTTTAATTTCACTTTGGAAAACTGGATTTTGGAAGGTTAGTTGTGATCACATGCAGGTTATAGGGCATTCATTTTTTTTTTTTATCCTGTTATATGTGTTCATAAAATGTTTTCATCTCTTTGAAGGATCTAATTGATGTATCTGTGCAGCAGAACTATATGAAATTCTGAAATACCTATGCCAGTCGGTTGCTTCTCATTATTATAGGCAAAATGATGGTTGAACATATAATTGAAACTGCTTCATAATTTTTATTATCAACACTCGCTTTCAGTTGCTTATAAGTTTTTACAAGTTGTACCATACAACTTTAACAAGAAACACTTTTGAAAATAAGATTGGCAATACTACAGACAAAACAGCCAAATTTAAAGTAAATCATGGAATCATTCTAGTTCCATGTCCTTGTTAAAACACATTTAAAAACATGATGGTAGCTTAATGTGCTAAATGAAGTGATTTTGTTCTAATGACAATTTACAAATGAACTCTTATAAGTAGTTAATTTCCATGGATTGACAACACAATAAAGGTGCAGGTCATGGTTCCAGCAGAAGATAGATGCAGAAGCTAGTCCTTTCTTTGATCTGCCCTGTTGCCTTAGCGAAAAGTTCAGTGGTTGAGGAGTCTGCCAACACACCTTTTTAGTTAAAGCTCCAGCTTTTTTGTCTACTTGGTGTTAATTTTCTTTTTTGGCATAGTTCTATTTTTTCTGCATAGTCTGGCTTCTCTATAACAGCAAACAGGTGCAGTCATTGGCCTGTATATCTAATGCTTGTTTTACTAAAAGTGCAGAGTAAAAAGCAATGAAACTGTTCATGGAAGAAGGAAGAGGATTTTGAGGGGAAGGTATCAGCTGAGAATAACTGAGGTTGTTTCACTTATGGTGTGAAAAAATGACACTGTGTCGCTTCTTTCTGTTACCTGCAACTTCCTATTTTCTTTTCCTTCTGTTTTATGCCATGAGATTAGATTGAGTTCTGTGGCTTAGATCTGGGGCCAGCCAGGTCATACCTGCTGTCTTAGGAAGGTGGGAGTAATGCAAAATTGGGGATAAAATAGGAGCATGCATAGTGTGCAGCACTGAGTTAGGAAGGTAGCTAGTGGCTGCCTAATGTTGGGCTCACCTGCCCAAGGCTGCATCTACTCATGCAACTTTCTTTTATCTCTTCAATTCAGATACTGAATTGATTAATGCAAAAAGCTAAACAGACTAGAAAACTTGCCTCTAGTGATGGACTCTTGACAAACCTCAAGAGGTACTACTTCATGTATGCACTGAGGATGAGAACAGCATATCAAATGCCTTTGAATAACATAAGTTTTTGTCTAGAGATGGGAAGAAGTTTCTCCATGTAGCTATTGATACTGAAGTTGTGATCTCTGCCTTCAGCTATATTGTCACTATAAGATGACTGGGAGGTTGCACAACTTTCTTTTAAAAGTGTTGGATATGGAAGCCTATGCTCCTCAAATGATAAGTGTTATTCTTTTAACCTTACTGTTATCTCCAGCAAATTTATTAGGGTTATAGTGCATATACTTAGCTGTGCTGCCCATACTGACTGGCTTGGATATGCTGCTTCTCATAGGCAGAACTAGAGATGAGGACTGATTTCTTGCATTCCTTCATGTATAGGATGAAACTGGTGAATCACAGGTAAAAAGTATATGTTGATTGAGTCATGATGACAGCTGCTGAACTGGAAGAAGTTTGTATCAAAGCTCTGAGGCTTATGATTTTTGGTGCATCTTCAAAAAGGATGCACAATGTTACATATGAAGAACTTCGAGGTTTCAAGCTAAAGCACTCGAAAGTGAGCGTATGTCAAGGTCTCTTTTTTTTCTGTATGTATGCAGTATGCAGAATGACTGCTACAATGACATAATCGCTGTTTGTTTTGCATGATCGCTGTATGAGTCAATATGCAGAATGGACGACAAATGGAGTAAGGATTTAGAGAAGCTCTATTTTTACAGTTAGGCTAGAATCTAGGGAAGCTGGATGGCATTCCTTTTTCTGACAGATTTGGACAGGATGTCAAAGGGCACTCAAAAAAAAAAAAAGGATGTGTACATTAGCACTGACTAAAAGATTCCATAAGTAAGCTGAAGTTTGGTATCATATAGCTTTTAAGTAACTAATGTTGCAATAATGTTCATCTAGTATGTGTAAAAATTGCTAGATTGCTAGTTAATAGCAGATTTTGCGCTTACAATATGGGACGGATTTCAGCTGAAGGAAATCATAAGGTATATTGTTTAATATGTTTTGGAATATATTGGATCCACAGAGTTAAAATGGCTTTCTAGTGCAAATTCTGATTGGTTTTAATGCTAGGTTGGTTTTTTCTTTTCTGTTTTACAGTGTCATGTGGGAACCAATGGGAGACGGTAAAAAGATTATTTCACTGGCTGATAATAACATATTATTGTGGGATTTGCAGGAAAGTTCAGCCAAAGCTGTGGTAAGATTGTTTGGTTTTTTTTTTTTTTTTTAAACGAATCATGATATACTTGAATATAGTACTAACAACAACATTCCCTAGTCTAGAATTTGCTAATCTTTTAAATACTCAGAAATATCTTGTTGCCTTTAATATGGGTGGGGGAAATGAACACTCTATCAGTTGTCTTGAATGTGAGTGTTTAAGAGTAGGCAACTTGGTATTTTTGTATCTGTTGCTAGTGGTTAAATATTTTCCTTTTTCTAGAGTTGCCCTTACTTTCCTACTGTGAATAATCTAAAATAAAGCAATGCTAATTTGATAAATGTGTACAAGAGAAAAATTGGTGATCGGTAAAGCCAAAGGTTATTGAATTCAGATAATAGTATATTAATTCATGTTGGTTAATACCATGCAGCCCTCTATTTAATTTACAACCCTTGTATGTCTAAGCATAATATAAATGTCTTTATTTACTGTGCACTGCTTTGAGTTCTCAGTATTCATTTAATCTAGTAACATACTGTCTATTCAGATTATTTCACTCATTGTTAAAACCATCTTATTCAGGAACATATATAAAAAGGTGTCATTGGCATCGATTTCTGTCTGATTATGCCACCTCTTATAGATAAACAAAAAGGTCTGTTTATTTATCTATAATGACATAGATTGTATATAGAAAACTTTGAATGTTTCTATATAGAGTAATTTAGGTCAGTGTCTATCCTTAAAAATGGAAACTGATTATGTCAAGGACATTATTATTCAGTTGATCTGTTGTCACTTCTTGAATTAACTCCTCAGTTTGAGTTGTTCAGGGTTAGTTTCTTTTCTTGGATGCTACAGAATCAGATTTTTCAACTGACAGTTGCTTAAAGAGTCAAGACATTGTGTCCATAAACTCTTCCCTGTTGTACCATCTGACTGTGCAAATAGATGAAGTCTTGAGTTGTTATTTTGCTAGATTTTGCATAGTATCAACATGATGTACTATAGTTTAATCCTTTATGTTCATAATTAAGCCCTTTGGGTTCCTTCACTATATGAGGAAACTTCAGCTTTTTTTTCACCTGGAGCTTCAGTCAGTGTTACATTACCTTCTAAGGCTTCTTCAAAGTAGTGTTTGTTTTTATCAAATTGATGTTGGGAGTTTCTGAAGGCTAGCCTCCAGGAGCTTGTCTGTAGCATTGTATCCACGGGATTTGCATTACTCCTACGTTAGTCAGTATTTCTTTTCTAATGCCTGCATAACACACAGACTTTTTTTGGAACGCCTTCTTTAAACCTGTTGAAAAACTACTTTTGGGGGTGGTGCTGCTTCCATGCTATAGCTCTTCATGTCTCTTTGAAGTGCTGGGACTGCTAGACTACTTAGCATTTTCCCTTTCTCTCTTTGGGTAGCTCTGTCCTCTCTTACTAAAGTTCTTTTGAATGTTAATGAGTTTTTTCACTGTCCCAACCACTTTCTCATAACTGTCTCAAATTTCTTCCTAATCCTAATCTCTCTAAAATATGATTTCCGTTGGGATGCTGTCTAGTCTGTTACCAGTTGTCCTGGTTTCGGCAGGGATAGAGTTAATTTCCTTCCTAGTAGCTGGTACAGTGCTGTGTTTTGGATTTAGGGTGAGAACAATGTTGGTAACACACCGATGTTTTAGTTGTTGCTAGATAGTGTTTACACTAGCCAAGGACTTTTCAGCTTCCCATGCTCTACCGACTGAGAAGGCTGGAGGTGCAGAAGAAGCTGGGAGGGGGCACAGCCAGGACAGCTGACCCAAAGTGGCCAAAGGGATATTCCATACCATGTGACGTCATGCTCAGTATATAAAGCTGGGGGAAGAAGAAGGAAGGGGGGGACGTTTGGAGTGATGGCGTTTGTCTTCCCAAGTAACCGTTACGCGTGATGGAGCCCTGCTTTCCTGGGGATGGCTGAACACCTGCCTGCCGATGGGAAGTAGTGAATGAATTCCTTGTTTTGCTTTGCTTGCGTGTGTGGCTTTTGCTTTACCTATTAAACTGTCTTTATCTCAACCCACGAGTTTTTCTCACTTTTACCCTTCTGATTCTCTCCCCCATCCCACCGGGGGGGGAGTGAGTGAGCGGCTGCGTGGTGCTCAGTTGCCGACTGAGATTAAACCACGACACCAGTCTCTCTATAAGTATGTGTGGGAATCTTGTAATGAATGCCAAATTATTTATTTTTTTTTCTCATTTTATTTTACTTGGGATTTATTTACTAAAATTTTGCATGTTGTGTCTTCCTTTTACTATTCCTTTCCTCAAAACTAGCCTCCTCACACAAATATTTGTGAATGTAACTATGATTTCCATTTTCTTTTCCTTCCATTGCTAGAATTAGGATCTGCATAATTTTGGAGAGGACTAGACTCTTCACCAAACTATGTAATTTCAGCATGATTCTGGAAATCAGTATTTCTGTCCTCAAAGCAATATTCAGCTTCCTGATCCCTTCAGTATTTCAATTAGTGTTCCTTACCTAGAATATCTTTTATTCTGTTACTTTTAAAATATGCCTGCACTGCATCAAATATTAATGGCAAAATAAGGACTCCAGAAGGCAAAGTAAGTGATAAAGGAACTAAGGATTTAACCTGTGACATTTGTTATACGCTTATATTTGATAAAAGGAAACAAGAAAAACCAAAAGTGAAATTCTGCATCAAAAAACCTGCTTCATCTAATGAAGCTAAGACTATGAAAGTAGATATATCAACCCTTGAGTGGCATCTTCAGATAGGAGCATTTTGAAATGTCTGTTAAAAGCCTTAGTTTGTAGAAGTTAGGAGTGTTGTTCAGATTTTACAGTCAGGCTCTCAAGAGACCTGATGTAGAATTTGACTGATTCTCTGGATTTCTGTCTAAAATAATCTAGTATCTCATGTGAGTGCACTGCAAATTAGAATTGCTTGTGATTAAAATTTTACCTGGAAATAACTGTTTACCGTTATCAGTCTTCTGCCCCAGCAATTTTGAGTTACTCTTAGACGATACTTGCTCCATCGCTGAGTCAGTGACCACTTTTAAAGTCAAGTTTAACAGTGAAAGTCCATGGAAACTTGACTCTCAGAAAACATATCTCCAGGCATCTAAATCTTAAGCCAGGTGAATCTCTTCTAAGGTGACTAGTATTGTTGCATTCCCATTGAATTTTTGTCTGCAACAAATCTATCTCAAACATGTCTGTGGGCTCCTGAGTTAACCAGAGTCCAGCTGAACAAGACTCTGAGGAAAGCATGAACATCTCTTTAAATGCCTACCATAGACTTTCTAGTAATTAAAATGATGACAACTTAAAGTCCAGTATCATAGGCTTTTTCAGGCCTAGAATCAACTGGTGTTTATTTCTGAAATCTTTGACGATTACTTCCTTCCTAAGGGATTAACTCCCTGTTAGAATCCGTAGAAGGCTAAAAAACAGTAACTGTTATTCTGTAGCAATTTTATATTTACAAAAAATTATGTAAGACTGACAGTTGCAGGGAGCAATGAGGAAAAATAAGAAATGTAACACTCCACCCCATCCTTTGCTGCTGTAGTATTTAGAATGCGAGAGAGAAATCTGTGAGAACAAGTTGGTTAGAAGACAGATAGCATTGGTAGGGTAGGTAGCAATAAATACGTTTTCCATTTGTTATCACCATGTACAAGGAGTGTTTGCAGGCCAATAAGCTGTTGGTGAAATAGTGATTTCTTTGTGTGTATGTCCGGTTTATAAGGGATTGTTGAATGCAAAATATGTCATAACCCTAAGAAGCACATGATTTGTATTTTAATGCTTTTTGGTCAGAGTGTAAAAACACACTTTTCTGGGAGATTAATAAAAAGAGCTTTTTTGGCCTTGAAAACAGGTACAGGACAGGCTACAGCAAAAAAATCAACTCTCACCAGCATTAAAAAGGGGGCATGTATTTAAAAAAAAAAAAAAAGGAAGGTTTTCTGAAGAGACACCATGGAAACCGTTCATAGTTCCTTTGGAGGTTATAGCTGATTATACAAGGCGACCGTTGGTGCTATGTAGAAAATTCTTGCCAGGATATCCACATTTGCTTTATATGCAGATACACAAGGAGATTATTTAAATGATAAGAAACATTGTGTTTATTGTTCATTAAGATAAAAGGTTGTCCATTTTTGGCATGTCTTAGCCACCTGACATCTTATCACCTAACATGCTGTTTGGTTCTAGCAGATGGTGACAAAGCAGTAAGTAGCTAGTAAACTTTTTATAATCTGTAGGGACTGTTGAGGGGAAGAAGTCTTTACAAAATATTCCCCTTGCTATGGACTTATAAGTGAAATAACCGTGTGTGTGTGTGTTACTTTATTTTAGCTGAATAAATCAATAACCTAGGATTAAGATAATAAAAATGTAAGTGTGTTTGAATTTTTTCCCTTTTTGTCAAAAACATTATGGTGTTCAAGTTGAATGACATCATCATCATCATTAACTAACAGTGGGCCAGATCCTACTTTATCTGTATCATTACACTGGTGCACTACTGGTTTTCCCATTTTAAGAACACGTTTCAGTTGCTTCCTTTTTGGATACGTATGCATTATAGACAATGTTAATTTTAATGGCAAGAGGTAAACCCAATGCTACTCTTTATGAACTTTTCATGTTTGTGAAAAAGTTTATCTAAAACTCAGGTGCAATATTGGTGAAAACTGAAAATATATTTCTTTAAAATTTTGCATAGGCCAAAATTTCTACTTACCTACACTGATCAAAATATTAGAGTCTTTTATTGGGTGCATCTCCTCTATCTGCCTGGGAGTTACAAGTTGCATTGTTTAATTAGAACCAGCCTGAAGAATTTTAGGGTTCCTGATATTTTCAGAGCTTCTGTGTAATAAATTACTGGTGTGTTCATTCTCTGAATTATCTGGTCAACCTGTCATAGGAAACATTTACAAGCCATAACTTAATATACAGTTCTGTGGGTTTGTTGGGTTTTTTTTTTTCCCCCGTCAACATTTTTTGCTAACTTGTTTCTTCATTATGGTATTGAATACAGGAATATTTGCCTGCATTTGCATTAAGACAAGCTTCGCCTGTCCTTTTGATCACTTCCTTTATTACTGTTTTGAGGACATTACCTTCTGGGTGAAACTAATCTTATGCTCACTGCATCATTACCTTTTGCAATTAAATTAGCTATTCTTTGCCATTTATAATCATTAGCTGAACCCAAGAGAAGCCCAACCAATCCACAAGGTCTGGGTAGATTCTGCTGAAAAGGTGACAGTTAATATTTCTGTATACAGACTTTAGGTCAGATGTCACCGAATCACCAGAACTCTTCGTTAGGTAAATGCAGTTGGAATGGCAGATGAGTGCAACAGAATGAAATGGAGATGTTAAAATACAGATTATTTTTCTGTTTGCCTTATGTTTTCACAAAAGGGGAGGGGTAGAGGTGTGGTTCTGGTAATTTTTATCCAAATGATTAGATTCCTTTTAGATTTCTTGTCCCTTCTGGATTCTTTAGCAGCATTTAACCTATAGGTGACCTTAATTCAGAAGAACAGAAAATATCTGGCAGTGGCATTCCAGGCAAGAAGGAAGATCTTGTAGGGAAGATTTCACAGTCTATCTGGATAAAAGAAATGTATCCAAATATAGGAGGATGTTAGGAATAAGCATGAGATGCTTTCTTGGCAAGATGGCTGCTGTTCCTCACGGCAGGAAATACACTGTGGACTTTAGTGGAGAACTTTGTAGAATGCCCCATAATTACTGCAACTAGAATAAACATAGATTAATTAAAGGAGGACAAAAAAACTGTCTGAAGAAAAAGGAAAGAGAAATCACTGAATCAGAAAGAGGATAGAAGACCAGTTCTTAAAGAGTTGGTGTTGGGATCGATTTTGTTTAATGGTCTCCTTAATGATTGCATAGAAGTAGGAGTGAAATGATGGAAATTGCTGATGACAGAAACTTGGAATGCATCATCAGTGTATAGGAGTAACAATATATTTCAGAGGATGAACTAGCTGCTCTTGGTGTTTAGCTTAATTTTTATAGTATAAAGCAGAAAACTTTTGTATTTAAGGAATAAAAATATTTTCTTGCTGTGAGATAGAAACTCAGCACTTAAAAATATGTAGATTCTGTTACTTAGCTATTCTGATAATTACTCTGAGCTGCCAGTATGATGAGGCTGTTTGAAAAAGCAAATTATTTTAAGATGGTTCAAGAGAAAAGAACAGAAATGAAAGGACTACATGGTGTGGTTGCCTGCAATGGGAGGAATTGAACTCAATGAATTTAAAGTCTTCATCAATATTTCTGTTTCTGTCAATAACAAGCCAGAACAACGCTCATCCCTTCTTAATGTGGATCTCAAAATAGTCTTTCAATAGCTTTGTTACTGTGGTTTATTACAAGGACATCTCCTTGAGGCTGTCTTGAGATCCCACACAACCTCCAGCATGCACAGATTTGTGGCCCATTTCCAGTTGATGAGGGCATGGTTAAAAAGCAAAAAAAATAACATTGTGTATGATTTATCTCAATGAGTTTAGTAATCGCTACCATGAGTTAACTTCTTTCAGTTGATACTCTTTAGAAATTCTAAATATTTATGGACTTAATTGTTTAAGATGTCTTCACTACCCCGTCTTCACTGAGGAGGCAGTCATGATCAAATAAACATGTGCTGCATAAACCTATGAATATTTCATGACTGGAATAATGGCTTCTTTAGTGGTCTTGTCTAGAATGCACTTGAACATCCGTCAGATTTTTAGTCTTACAACCTTTCGGGTAAGATGTGAGAGTTCCTTAGTGTTCACTTTTTTGTGTTTTTTTGTGATTTATTCTGTTTAAAACACAGCTGCTGCTGTAGGGGTAAGAAAACTGAAGTTATTAAATACACATTTATTTAAAAAAAAAAAAGGCATTCAGAAGTCAAAAGGCATGTTTTCTCATTTATCAAGTAAAAGATTTCTGGTTTTTTATCTTTCAAATAACTTCTAAGTGTTTAAAAAAAAAAAACCCACTTAATATATTTAACATAGTTCAAATTGTAATGGCCATTTTTGTTAAGAAAGGAAACAAAGTAATTTCTTTAAAGAAAATGCAGGATATCAATGTATTGATAAATTTTTGGTAGATTGCTGCAGTTGTTAAGCCTTTACATAGAAATTTGCATCTTTTGCTCTCCCTATATAATGACTGATAATCCTGTTTTTTCAAACGAGAAAATTTTGGAACTAAGATACTAATCTGTGTGCTAATATTACACACTTTACCAAGTAGATTGATTTTAATTAACAGAAAAGAAAACTTCATATTTTTAACATTTTTATGCTAGCCTTTATTTTCTTATAAGAACATAGCTTGAGTGTCACTGGTAACCATTTATACGTACTAAGAAATATAGCATTTACTTTAATTTGGTACTTTTTTTTGTTATCCAGAAATTAATCAAATTAGAGCATTAGAACATTCTCTATTTTCTAAATATTTTGTTCTTGGGGGATGTTTTCTAATGCTTTGTGTCAAAGTCTGTTTGAGGGAAACAACTGAACTTCCAAATGCATGACATAATTATTAATTTTTAGTTATTCTACCTAACAGAAAAAGCCCCAACAAACCAACCAAGTTATGCATAGAAAAACTTATTTATTAGGTGAATGTAGTGTAGTGAGGGAACAGCACTACATGTTTCCAGTTACCATTTCATCCAGAAGTTTATAGAACTTTAGAACTGGTCTTCTCGCGTTGTTTTTCATAGTATGTTGTGAGATAAGAAAATTACAGCCCCCTCAGCCGCTGTCAGTAGAAAAGTTGATAAATTCTGCCATTTGTCTGCTTCACGCTGCTCAGTTCTAAGAATGGTTACGCTGATCCATACCCGAGTCCATCCAGCCCCAGTATTCTGCTTGAAACAATGGCCATAGCAGAGTCCAAGGAAAAGTTCAGTGGAGCAAATGCATTGGATACTTAGCCCTTAACACTCAGACAGTCTTCTACTCTTTTCAGTCCAAGGATTTTTCTGAGCCTGATTGGGTTTGTCTAATTAGTGTAACCCTCAATAGATCTTTCTTCCAAGTACTTTCCTATTCTGTTCTTGGACGTAAGTAAGCTTTATTCATTCAAGTGTCTTTTGTCAAGGAGTCCACTGGGTGGAGAACCACTTACTTTTGTTTACTGTTGAATCTGACTTTTACAGGCTTCATTTGATGGCCCATAGCTCTCTTTTTGGAAGAGAGTATGAACAATTGATTCACTGCCTCCATGCTGCTTGTGATTTTTCTAGATAATTTCTGTACCCTCTAGAGGTTAATACATCTTGGGTTTGGGGGTTTAAGGATACTGCCTATCCTTTCCTCTTTCCAAATCAGTCCTTATGAGATCAATATTTGAAGCAGAAAAAGAGGCATCTCAGTCCTTACTGATGTTTTGATAAAAATAAGTTGGAGTAATTGATGTTTTCATTTGAATACACAGAAATCAGTCCTTCAAAGCTAGGATAGGCTTTTTCATATTCAGATACTTTGCTTTTGTAAAACCCCTTCCTTCACTGAGGATAACATATACATTTCTATTCCGATCATATTGCATTGCTTAATTTTTTTCAGAAACTTTCATTTTTATTTCAAATCATTGCTCTCATGCAATTATAGTATAACAACATACTACCCTTTTATTATTGTTCTTATGTCACCAGCTTTAGGCACTAATCCACTTAAGGGCTTATGAACAGTGTTAAATCCATCCATATTCTGATAACCATTTTACACTGTTCAAGATTTCATTTTGTCCAGACTTTTTCTAAAGTCAATGTGTGATCCTTGCACAATGCAAGAAACATAGCTAATTCTGTTGTCTAAAACAATAGCTAATTCTGTTGTCTAAAAGTAGACATTGGATCTTACTTGCTTCCTTCCCCCCCCCCCCCCCCCCCCCCTTCCTTACTGTAAGTCATGTTCTGTGTTCATAAAATACTGCCATGAATTGTTTTCCTTCAGTATCCAGTGAGGCCCTCAGAGCTGCATGTCTTCATCTTCTGGGCAGCACAAATCCAAATCCTCATGTGAGATTAGTGTCTTAAAATATCCCTTTGTTGTGTTTTCCTTTCCTTCTGTAGTCAACTTTTCTGCCTTTAAAGAAGTGGAGGGAAGAGTTCAGGATAAAAAAAAAGCTTGCCTGCCTGTCCGTATATTTAGGTATGAATTAAAACTAAAGCTGAGGTTTTTTTGAACCTGCATTTGTGATTCTGAACTAGCAGCTTTGTTTCCTTTAAGCTCGTTTCTTGGATTTCCGGGAAGGAGACTTGCAGACTTCCTTCTGTTACATAAGGATTCCTTCTTATGTATGAGCATTTCCCTCCCTTACCTCTTAGCTGTTCTTTAAATCCATGCAGTTCCTTTCAGGCTCATAGAAGACATGCAAAAGAACATTGAACAAAAAGTTATTCAGTAACTTCTGGGATTTCATTTTATTAACAGAAGTCTATCATGAGCTGATTAGGAACTTGGCTGTATACATAGCTGGACATCCATATGAGGAAAGATGCAATTTAATTCCTGCAGGTACTTAAGAATTGCTTGGGAAGACAAGGATGATTTAGCCAATCTTAACATGTATGTGTTTTTTTCATACGTGTTGTTAAGAAATAGCGCAGGATGCATGTGCTGGCCTCACCCCTAAACTTCTGGCTGAAAAGAAAATTTTGATCTTTTTATAATAGTTTACATGATAAAAGTTGAAATAATGACTTAAAAAAAAAAAAAAAAAATGGCTGGAATGCTGGAGAAAGTATTGTCTACTGCTGACAAAGACCTTCTGCCCCGAGTCTTATTTTGGATATGTGATGCTGTCTGTCTCAAGAACAGATTTGGGAAATACCTGATAAGAGATACTCTTTTTGTTGGTACTCTCTTACTGTCAGTGTTAACATTTGCTTCTCTTCTCTCCCCCCGGTCTGAGCTTTGTTTGGCCAAGACTGCTTACTAAAGAAACTTAGTTTAATTTTTGAAATGACCCACTCAAGCTCTGCATATTCTCTTGTGCCTGGAATCTAGTATGTGTCAAAAAATAAACAGTGCAGTTTATTATCCTGTGTCCAGTGTCCTATGCAGTATTTTTCCTTATATTAATAACCTGCAAGTTGTAGAAAGGCTTTCAGGTGGTATTTCTACTTGAGGAAGAATGGTGCTAGAGGAGTAGGTTTGGCCAGAGTGTTATATTACTCAACACGAGCAATAGGTAACCTTGCATGCTGGGAATTCTACATTCCTTAAAAAAAAAAAAAAAAAAAACCAACCAAAAAAACAAACAAAAAAAAACCCTGAAAAATTTTTGGAAGACAACACATCTTAGGTAGCATAGACTTCAGTGGTGGAAGAGTTGTAATTTCTAGATTGTCAATCTGAATGCTAAATAAATAGGATATTCTTGGTGGAACTGTAATAGTAAAAAGTTAGCAAAATACAGAAATGGGTATTGGTATCATACACAAATAGATTTAAGCAGTCTTGTATTGACAGTGTCTTTTCCTGTTGATGTCAGTTAAAGTTTATGTAAGCAGTATGTATGTGTTGGTCTTCTTCATCCATCAGAGTGTAATATTTCTGCTGAGAAATCTTTTATTTAATAGAATATTTTATGATGTGTTAGGATTTAGGTAAAGGAGAAAAGTGATCCAACGAGATCCAGCGCAGTAATCTGCTTTTGTGAAATCCATCTTAATGAAACATTCCGAAATATGAACATCATCTGCAAGATGACCAAATAAGTCTGCTGTCTGCCCAACCACTTGAAATTTGTATAAATTTTATATCTGATTAAAATGCAACTATTTTGCCCCCCCCCCGCCTTAGATATTAAACAATCAGTTTCAGTAAGTGGTTAGAAGTAAAAGTAATTTGCAGTGTCTGCAGCTTCAAAGAGAAAGTTGATTACTTTGTGCCTTCTTTTCACTAACTATGGAGATGCAGAGCTCTCTGCTCAATGACACGCAAGCCTGGTTTTGGAACTGAAACCTTTAATTCTCACAGATTGTAGATTAGTGATCTAGTACCTGCTATTATTTTAATAGGCATGTATGTGATGGCATGGGCACCTGGCCCTTGATTTTTTTATTTTTAAAAGCTACTATATATTTATTGAAGAGTCTTTGACACTATAATTCTGTTCCTGCAGATAAAATTTGGCATTTTGACGTGGAAAAACAGTCTTGTAAGACTGTTCATGAAACTAAATGGGTGTGTTTATTTGTCTGTTTTAGGCAGCTACAAATTTGTGCCGTGTGCCCATATTGTCTGTCTATTGTTTCAACAAATGATCTGAAACTGCTTATTTTAGTTTATAAAGTAGTACGGTACTTCTGATATTTCTGAATACATTACACTGCATGAGCCTTTGTAAAAATTACTTTATGAGATACAAAATCAGCTCTAGCTTTTAATTTTTTCTTTTTTATCTTAGGATTTTGCTAGTCTGATACACTTGGAACAACAGGCTATTGTGCAGTTTTTGTCTTCAGTGGAACTAATTTCATTTTAGCTTTACATTTAGAAACATTGCCAGCTTTGTTTCATTATTTTAGCTCTCTAGTTCTGCAGCCTTGGAAGGGAAAGGACAATTAAAATTTACTTCTGGAAGATGGAGTCCACACCACAATTGTACACAGATTGCAACAGCCAATGATACCACTGTTCGAGGATGGGATACACGAAGCATGAGGTAATGAGAAATTGCAGTCTTGTTCTCTAAAAAAGACAATCTCCTTTGGAGATGGATTTTTTCATTGCTCCTAACAATTTTTTTTCTTTTCTTTTAAAGATTAGAAATGTGGCAAAGCTATCACTTATAAAAGGAATGGTTGTGCTTGCATAGCTCATATATTCACAATTTAGTAAAGGGGTTTCTCTGTTTTTTCCCTTCAACTTCAATTCTAACTTGTATATTGAGTTTTACTGAACTATGTACTAAGTCTCAAGATGATTTGTTCAATACATAGGCATTACTTGAATGAAGCTGTTCTGTAATTCAACCTGAAAATGATTTAACATCAGTCCTGACTATGCTATGAACTGTCTTCATAGCATACTATTTAAAAGTAACTTTAATCTCTGAAGGTAATTCACAGGGTAAGTTTCACTCTTCACTTTTCTGATTTTAACAAATAGTATACTATACTATATTAAAGATTGTAGCATGCTAGTTATATGAAACTACTGAATCTATCAAAACCATAACCGAATCAATTAAGGCTTTGAATATACCTAATAAGGTGTTTTCCCCCCTGCTCAGTTGTGCTTTTGATAAGCAAAGGAGTGATGTTGTGCACATCTGTTGCCATGACTACTAAAGCCTGTGCAAGCTTTTTTAAGATACGCTTTATCCCCTTAGCACATAGTAATTTATCACTAAACCGAGAAGACTGATGTCTTGTAATAACTTTTGTTGCCTTAAAGGGGGATGACTTTAAATTTAGTTCTATGGTTCCTGCCAGCTCAGGGGTGTAGCAATAAATCCCCATGTTTGCCAGCCTTGTGTGTTTTTGCCAAAAAGGTTTATTTAATTTAATACACAAAAGCTAAAAATACAAATATAATAATTAAGCACTTCCTGTATGCTTGCCATCAGGTTTGAAAGTCCTGTTCTTTGCCCTGTAAAAGGATATATAAAAATCTAACTTCATATATATGTGTATACTTTCATTTATGAAGACTCTTTTAAATGAAGCATACAAGAGAGGAAAGAAAGGACAAAGGAGAAAGTTGGGGGTTTTTTTGTTGCTTTAGAGAAAGCAAAGGAGAAAGTTGCCTTCCTGTGATGTTTTTGTAATCATCCTATTCTTAACATATAGCATGCAGACCTTAAGAGTAAAGCCTGTGTTTCTAAGTAGAAAATGTTAAATACTGTGAAGTCTGCTTCATGCTCTGTCTCATTAGAAAAAGCATCTCTATCTTGCATTAAGTGAATACTCTGAGTAACTTTCATAAAAGATAGATAGTCCAGATGTTAACAAGATCCTCAATTAAAGGGTAGCTTGGTTAACAAAAGCAAACCCCACAATTCTAATTACTTTAAGTGAAGCTCAGATTAGATAGTCCTTGAACCAATTTACAAGTACTAGGCTATGCCAAAGAGCTGTTTGCAACGTACTTGAAAAATATGTGCAAGAATAAGTCTCATCTGCAATTACACTGTAATATGTCTAGAATGATGAGAATATTTGATAATGACTAGTTAGGCTAGGGGTAGGAGTTTAAAGTCAGGGCAGTGTAAGAAGCAAAAAATGAGAGGGGAAAAAAATCAAGGACAGAAAACTGCTATACCAGCAAAGAATAAGAGAGGAGAGATATTAAAGAAATAGCTAGAATAGCTACTTCCGCAGAGTGTGATTATGATAGCTGTAAGATAGAGGGAGTGAATGATTTTGGACATAGCAAACAAAGAAGGGTGGGGGGAGAGGGGGGAAGAGGTTGGTGGGAAGACTCCTAGACTAGAATGGGAAGCAATCTTAATCAGAGAAGAGCTTGTGAAGCAGAGGAGACAGACACTAGGCTGAATGGATTTAGAGAGTGAATTGTATGAGGAAAATTCAGACTCCAAGAATAAATTCTAAAAAAATATGGAAGAAAAAATATGAGAAGGTGGAGCCAGTAGCTGGAGAAAATGTTTGTGTGATCTGGCCTTAATCTTACGATGTAAGTGGGAAATTCAATGTAGGTATTATTGCTGTAGGTAGGATGATAGAGTGAAAGAAAAGAACATTCATATTTGGGAAGGAAAGGGATCAAGTGGTCAGAATAACAGTTAAGTTGGGCCAAAGGCTTTCATGGTAAGCACTACTGAATGTACAGCGGGCAGTGGTATTTCTTTTTAAGCCCTTATGAGCAATGCAAGAAGTGCAAGAAAGAAGTGAAAGGTGCAATAAAGGAGGAAAGAAGTGTTTTATTGCTGCAAGGATGCTCGAGATTTAAAGATTTTCCCGTAAAGATGTTTCAAGAAATTAAGAGGAAATGTTGAATTTAGATCCCAGAATACCTGGTAGGGAGGTATACTTGAGTGATACCCTTAACCTCTCAAACTCCTAGTGTTGAAGTTGGATATCAAGGTGATATCCTCCATCCCGAGTGACTGCCATAGCTGTCAGGATAGGGCTTAGTATAGGCCTGGTATACTTTGAATCGCTCCTTATGGAGCTACTTTGCTTTGTATTAGTAGTTAGGTATTAACAGTAAGAGACTCCTCTGTCTGGTCTTCAGAGGAGAATATATATACAGCGCAGGAAGTACAAAGTTTTGGTCCATCTGTGTTTTCTGAAGAGAAACATTTTTCATTTAAAAAAAGAAAAAAGCTCACAAAGTGTGGACAAGTTCTAGTGAAGATTGTAGGAGACTCTCAAATCTAAGCAGAACTTTGGTAGATGGTGGCTTTGAGAATGGACATGAGAACAGGTACAGACTTTTCATAAAACTGGTAATGCGATAGCAGAAAGAAACAAAAAAACAACCCGAAGTTTAAGAGGCGAGGTATGGAGGCAAACTGATGGAACGTGATGTTTTGAATAAGGATGCTAGGTTGTTAGTAGTACTACAAATGTTTTCTGAAGTGGTCCACATGCATGAGTATGAGCATGGCTGAGTAGTTTAAGGGCCACGGGTAAATTAATGATAAATGCCAAAGCTCAAGAAGATAAGTTCAAAATAGAGCAATAATAAAAAGCTGTTGTTCGTATCTGTTGCCTCCTTTGCATCTCAGCTTTTCATGTAGGGAGAACTAGATGTCATAAATACAGAATAGGCATAACTCCTCAGGGGTGGAGAAGCTCTTATCTGAAAATATTGTGGTTTAGTAGTAGCAGACATTTCATAACAGTTGTTAGAAAGCTGTGCTAGAATCATCTGGAACTACTGTTTCCTTTTAGCTCCAGATGATCCTAATGCAAACAAGGAAAGAGCAAAGCTTCAGTGCAAGCTGAGAAATCTATACAAGTCACTGTTGTTAACAGCTGGGATTTCCCTAAACTATGCACTAGCAATGGGAACTCTAGGTCTGCGGGTGTGAAGGGGATTATGCAAGTTTCCAGGGAAACAGATTCCTGTCAGTGGAGTGCGGTTAGCTTTTTATAGACCATTTAATTTTTTTAATGTGTTTTACAGACAGATATATTGCATAGAAAATGCACACGGACAGCTGGTACGAGACCTAGACTTTAATCCCAATAAACAGTACTACCTGGCTAGCTGTGGAGATGACTGCAAGGTGAAATTCTGGGACACAAGAAATGTCACTGAACCAGTGAAGACACTAGAGGAGCATTCCCACTGGTAGAACAAATTATCTGCATGCTGTTTTGTGGGTGGATGGCTTATGTAATTTATTCAGCTAATTATTTTACTCTTTAGGAACAAGGCAAACTAACTATGTTTGTGCTGTTGTGAATAATCATTTTTCTGCACGGAGGAAAGGTTTCAACATGTGAATGTTCCTTGTGTGATTGTAAATGAAGAGTTTAGACAATGTTAGTCTAATTGGCAAGAAACTGTTGTTAACATTGTTGGGAGATAGGGTACACCTTTGAGAAGCACAGCATAGAATGTGGCTTGTAGGGGCCAGCTGGGACACAGGTGTGCCTTCCCAAATTGAGCCTGATCTGCTGCACCTGATATGCAGAAAAGCCCTTGAGCTGTTTTGGTTGCAGCAGCTGCCATCTATCCTTCTGTTGTTGGTTGGTGGAAATGCTCAATAATTCAGTCCCACTTTTTTCATGCTCTTCGGAGCCCTTAAGCCAGAATATGCAAGCGAGTCATTTTATTCTCCAAGATATATTTAGAGCCTATATCTACCACTCTGGCCTGTGGCTGGAGCAAGGAGAGAATCTTGTCTGATGTTTGCAGACTTCAGTGGTTAAGAAAAGATGAGCAGTTCATATTTCATAAAATTTGGGTTGGAGTAATTCTTGCAAAATAAATCTGAACCCTGAAGCTACTTTGAGGGGAATGAAGATGTGTATTAACAGAAGCGGCATTTATACTTTTTTCCAGAAGATGAAAAGAAAAGGAATAAAACAAGAATCATAAGACATTTGGTATTAACTTGATATGTAAAATGTAAAAATTGAAGAGAAGTATAATCCTACTTTTGTTTTAGGGTCTATTTTAAACTTTACTGTAAGAATGTTCTGAGATTTTTGTTTAACGGTTATTTCTAATCCGTATTTTGCTTTGGGAAAATTTTTATATTTAGAACTTATATTTATCTGACTTACTAAACAATGAATTGGCATGTACACTCAAGGAATGCTACCACTGAATGGTGTGTTTTGTTCTTTGGATTTTTTTTTTCCCCCAAAACTTATTTGTTGAATTTTAAAGACACCTCATAGAAAACAGATTACATGGAAGCCTAAAAGCCAAATGAAGATGGCAAAAAACAATGGTTGGAATAAGCCATGTCACTTCTATGTGTACTTACAACATTTAAGTCAAAGATCAATTTTTTAAAAAAATCATTTAACATTGATGCCCTACCTGCCCAGAATAGCCTCTTGTTCTTTTTTATTTCATTTTTTAGGGTCTGGAATGTCAGATACAATCATTCTCATGATCAGCTGATCCTTACAGGAAGCAGTGATAGCAGAGTTATCCTGTCTAATATGGTATCAATTTCTTCTGAACCATTTGGGCATATGGTAGATGATGATGAACTAAGTGATCAAGAGGACCCGCATCAAGAAGAGAAGTATGAAGTTTCCTGAGTTTTATGCAGATGCTTGTAGTTTGTCTTTTCATTGTAATGGTTAACATGCTATTTTTTTGCTGACTAGGATTTTTGTATACAAGCCTTTCAGGTAAGTAGTTCTAATTCCTACTTCATCCTTCTTTACTCAGAGTCTTGGGTGGAATCCACTCTTTAAATCTGATTGGCACGGTCGCTGTGAGTTCACTGGTGGGAAGGGGAAGGTGATGCTGAGGAGCAGTCCTGAAGCCCACTGGATCAGTGAAAAGATTCACTTTAAGGGAGCTCTGGATCAAGTCAAGCACATACAATAATCTGGGTTAAGTGAGAGTTGAAAATCTGCTTTCTGCTTTTTCTGTGTATGTGTTCTAACCTTTAGGAGACGTTACCAGGCTAATGGGTGAGCTTCTGCACAGGCGGAAGAAAGGAAGTATAAATACATTAATTTTTGTAAATTTCACTTACAATATTGCTGACTGCTCTAGAAACCAATAACCCATTAGACCTACTTCAAGCAAAACAGAACTTTGTTTTTGACTCTCTTGGTAGAGGATAATGCACGTTATTGCAAGCATTTGTAAACGCCATTCCATTTGGGTGTGTGAGGAATTCACATATTTTGCATGTGAATTTTGGAGGGATGGGTTTTTTAGTAAAGAGTTAACTGAAATGCTGAAATAATCATTTTTCATCCTCCATTTTTGTCTGCTTTGAACTTTTTCATTGTGCAATATGATGCTTGTTTTCCTCTCTACTTCTTTAGGAATATATATATATATATATATGTATATAGGGAGTTCTGTAGATCTAGTGTGGGCTGAGGCTTTCTAATTTTCCAATGAGCTTACATGGTGATCTTCAGCAAACACTTCCTTTACAAAATGAAGATAATGATACTGAAACTAATGTAAAATACTTTGAGATCAACAGGCTTTAGTCTGTATTTTTCTATTCTTTGCAACTGTGAATATCCATGTTCTACATGTCTGCACTGAGCAGTTGTTTTGTTACATTTGTTAATTTATTTTAATACACAAAGCTGTCTGCAGTGAAATAGGCAGATTACCTCCTGAACTATCTTTTAAAATGAAGAACAGTCAGATAGGATGAGGAACAAGGAAATTACAAAAAAGATCCCTCAGTTACTCAGCTGTGTTTGCTAGATGTTTCAGTTAAAATTCTAAATAAAGTTTAGGTTACTTCTCTAGTTGCATTTTTAAGGTTGCTCTTGCACCTTTATTTTATTAATAAAGATGTAGTTTTGCTCCAAATAGTCTTGACAGTTTGACTTCACATAAAGGACCTGGAAACTATTTTTTTAGTATTAAATAAGGAAGCGGTCCCATATATAGAAATGGTTAATTTTAAATGTATAAAATGTTTCTAGAAATAATAGGTGATGTAAGTGTCTGGAAAATCAAGGTATCTAAGTACCTAGAAAGTTGCTCACATCAACAGTACGTACTTTCTAGAACGTAGCTAAACTACAGCATTTTAAATATGATGTACCTTTTGGGTCCTTACCTTTGGCTGGGGATTGCTATTTATTCTGTTCTGGATGGAAGATAAAGAGCATTATTGGAAGTGTGAAAGAGACTACGGTTTCCTGTGTGTATATGGTGGGAATGTATTAATATAAATAACATCGCAAGTTAAATAGTGTTCTGACAGATAGTAGGTTATCTGGAGTTCTGAATTTCTGTTGATTGTAGACAGTGTAGGTTGCCTCATTAGCACAAGCAATTGTTTCTAGAATAGGAATTTTTGAAACCAAGAATATGCAAAGCAATACAACAAATATAACTCATCTTTTCCTTTGGCTATGGGATGGATGTAAACCACATCATGAATGAATTGCATAGTAATGATGTAGAGCCCTTGTCCGTTCCCAGAGGCTACAAGAGTATCAATGCTGCTTTTGCTTTTTAAATATATGCTTTTCAGCTGCTAATCTGTTCTCTATAAAACCTGGGAAAGCACATTAGTGTTTGCAACATTTGCTTGGTACTGTAAGAGTCTTGTTTTGGTTTTGTTTTCTTTTTTTTTTCCCCCTCCTTGTTATGAGTTGAGCTGGAAGGATGTTTGCAAGGTGCTCACCAGCCTTGAACTGTTGCCAGATGAATGTCTGTTTAGCTCTGAGCACACTAGTGAAGCAGGGCATAACAGCTGTTCAGAATACTTGTTAGTTAACCACTAGTGCCAAGTATTTAGGCTTTAGTACCTGTTTCCTGGAGACCTCTTTGAAGAGTCTGTTGCACCTTTCCATGGGTACTGTCTCTTCTGTAAAACACACGGTTTTATTGTATGGTTTGGTTGGGCGTGTAGGGGGTGTGTGTTTTGCTTTGGGTTTTTGTTTTTTTTTTCTTGGGTATGTTCTAGACTTTCAAGAAAGTGTTATATTCTCATGGGTTTCATTTTTATCCTGTTTTGGAGGACATCTGGTTTGTTATTTGTCCTGGTTTCAGCTGGGATAGAGTTAATTTTCATCCTAGTAGCTACTATAGTGCTGTGTTTTGGATTTAGCATGAGAATAATGTTGATAACACACCGATGTTTTAGTTGTTGCTAAGCAGTGTTTATACTAAGTCAAGGACTTTTCAGCTTTCCATACTCTGCCAGCAAGGAGGTGCACAAGAGCTGGGAGGGGGCACAGCCAGGACAGCTGACCCAAACTGGCCAAAGGGATATTCCATACCATGTGATGTCATGTTCAGTATATAAACTGGGGTGAGTTGGCCGGGGGGCAGTGATCGCTGCCTGGGGACTGGCTGGGTGTTGGTCAGCAGGTGGTGAGTGGTTGCATCACTTGTTCTTCCTGGGTTTTGTTTCTCTCTCTGTTTTGTTGTTTTCCTTTTCATTGCAATTATTATTATTATTATTATTATTATTATTATTAATAATAATAATATTAATATTATTATTATATTTCAAGTATTAATCTGCTCTTATCTCAACCCACAAATTTTCTTACTTTTGCTCTTCCGATTCTCTCCCCCATCCCACTGGGGGTGGGGAGGGTAAACGAGTGAGCAGCTGTGTGGTTCCTGGTTGCCAACTAGGGTTAAACCATGACACTATTAAATAGCACACAAATCTTGAAAAAGAAAATGTCTTTTTCAGGTGTATCTTGAAATACACCAGGAAGAGCAGGTGTCTGTACAACTAGTATCTCCAGTCAGTCACCTTCAGACTGAGTGACCAAATCTCTCTCAAAAGAAGGTTAAAATATCAAGTGGAAAGAAAGAAAAAGGCTCTTTCCTCATGGGCTACCTATTTTTCATGTTCTGAATAAAATAACTTGTAAAAATACTCCTTGGATTAAATAAAAAAATGAAGAGCATGTAGCAGTTGTATCTTCAAATTCTTTTTTCTACTTATTAAAAATCCCTATATTTTAAATACGTTGGCTTGTAATACTATTCTACACAGCTAAGACTTCTGAGATCTTTAAGATTCATGTCATTTCTAATACATTTTTGAGTAAACTTTCTAATTTTTATTGTATTTCTTGGCTGGAGACAAAACCAAGTAATCTGTCAGTTTAACCCTTCATTGTTCAACCATGTAGAACTATGCATGAGCCTACCCACTCGTTTATTCTTGCCAGATTTTCTCTAGTAAATGCCTAGTTTCTAAGGTTCACAACTGAAAAATAATTATTTGGAGATAACTTTTTTTTTTTAAGAAAAGAATACAGGTTCATTGAGTAATGAATAGACAACAAACCAAAAGTTGCTGTATTCTATTCTTACTAAGGAATTATTCTTTGAGGTTTCCCCTTTAGGTTTTTGTCCATGTATGTGTTGACATCTTGGACTATATATGCTCCCGTCTTGGAGACCAGAACATGCTTGCATAAGCAATATAACTAGGACTATTGCATGAGGATCTGTCTCTTGTCGCAATCGAGTGACCTGAACTGCTGGTTCAGATAAGAGCAACTAGTTTGCTGTCTCTTCCCTACTTTTTAACTGCTGTTGTTGTTGTTTCTCTCATCAATCATAAAAGTGTAAGAGCAGCCTCCCTGTATCATATGAAAGGTCTCCCTAGCCTGTATCATGTCTCTGATAGCAGCTGAGAGGAGAGATTATAAAAACAGGAAAAGGAGATGATACTTCCCTTGGGTATGCTTCTAGCCCCTGACTATTTGCAGCTCAGGGACCTTTACTGCCTTCTGAATCATCTTTGGAGACTTCTGATTCTTCCCTTTAGGATTTTCTTTTGCCATCAGCCATATTCTTGAGTTTATCTCTTCTCACTAACTGTGTTTTTGTTTGTTCCAAAACATGTTAGCTGTGCATGCACTGCCTTTGTGAAATGTGTCTAGGAGAAATATGCCAACTGCGTTTGTTTTCTTGCACTGAACAAGGAAAGGCTTCAGCACTTTCTGTTTCGGAAGCCCAAAGCATCTGTTGAAAGTAGGTAGTCTAAAAAGAGGTTTGAGCTGTCCACAGAGAGGAGGTACAGGCATGTGGCTAGAGGAGAGCTATGGTGTATTCTGGTCAAGTCCCTAGTCTGGATAATTTAATGCACAGTTCAAATATGGCAAAAAATTAGTTGAGAAATGGGGAATGAAAAGCTGTACTCCTACCTTAACTTCTAGCACCTTGATCCAGAGGTAGAAAAAAGTGTACAAAACAAATTAGAACAGATGAGGTGAGTATTTGGGGTGCATTTAGCTTTCATCCCCAAAACAAAGCTGGTGTGCCTGGGTAAGAACATAGGGAGTGCTTTGAATGCCTCGGTTTGAACAAAACATTTAAAGCGTGGGGTCATTCCACATCTATGGATGCAACCGATTAAGGCAGGCTTTTCCTCGGCCTCTCTTTCTTTAATGGTTTTGCACTCTGGTGTTGCAAGGACTTCCTCCCTGCAACACTGAACTTGCCTTAATTCCAAAGCTCCTGAAGGCATCCGTCAGTTCCCTTTTAGACACCTGCAGAGCACTGAGAACTGTCTTCCTCCAAAGGGAGGTGGTGACTTATATCCTTTCTTCATTCTTTGGTCATCCAAAATCGTTATGTTAGTGAGTGAGTCTATATTTGGTTGTATTAAACCAGTCTGACAGTCATTTTAATTCTACATTGCTATTTCTTAACAATAAACAAAAACTACCAGGTTCTTGCAGCTTAGTGTGACCATTTTTACTCACCAATCAGGATTCCTTTTCTTTAGTTAGTGCAACATATTTATTTGCTTTATTGGTTTGAATTTTAAACTCTGTAGGCCTCTGTTTGGTATGCTGATGATACACAGCATGAGAAGACCATCTGCTACCTTGGGAGCACCAAGAGCAAGGTACATGCTGCATCTACAGCGGTGTTTTCATTCCTCATTACTTCTATGGCCAGAACTTTGTGACAAGGCTCAATCGATAATAGAGGACTTGCTTTTTAAGAGAAAAATCCTTTCATGTATCCATACCAATGATAAGGTTTATGTGGTCAATAGCATTTTGAGCTTATACATCAGTCCTGAAAAGGAAGCCACCCTTAAACTTTAATTTTGCAGAATGAGCTACCTGCTCTTTTTGGGGTTTAGAGGCTTAAGGTGTCTGCTCTGTTTTCGCTGGCAGAACTGATTACTAAGGTCAGTATGCTGTCTTCTCCCTTATGCTACATTTTTTGATGATATGGTCTAAACTTATACTTATCTTTGTTATCTATTGAAGATTGTACCAGAAATTCACATTAGGAAATACATTTTTTTAGTATTTAGTATTTAGTATTTAGTATTTAGTTTTTCTTGGTCTTATGTTTCCATCTTTTTCACAATAGATGTTAGCCACCCTGTCCTTTGATAAAAACAGAACAAGATCTAACACAAGCACTTCTCACCATTTTGTGTTTAAAGCTGAGAGATGTAAAGGATTGGTCCTTCCAGTACAGAGTATCTCATTGAGATAGTGAAGTTTTTAATGAGATTTTAAGTGTAGGAACATCTTCAGCAATCGGAATGGGCCAGAGAGAAAATGGTGGCTGGCCTCTCTGTAGAAAGATATTTCCTTCAAAATTCCATCTAAAGGAGGTTGTGGTTTCTACTTTTTGTGATAGAAATGTGGTTTGGAGCCTTTTGAATAGTAAATCATGTGGTTTCACAGTAATACATACGAACTGTGTGATCTAACATAACACCTTTGTATAGGCATCCGTGACTTCAGGAGAGTGAATTTTTAACGTTGATATTTTGAAAAGTATTTGCCAAACGTTCATGATAAGGCAGGCTTTCAGTGTATTTTCACACAGCTGCCAGTAGTGTTAATTTTGAAGATATTCTGCTTGTGGTATTTATGTCTTGGAGAACTCTAGAAATCATAGGGTTATGCTATGGAATCAGCCAAAGACTCAATTAATTAAAACAGCTTAAATAGTTTCTGTTTTGGGGAATGCCAGTATTCAGGACTTTACTTGGTTGGATGTGTAAGAAGCTGGGCCAAATCTAGTGCAGCAGCTCTTCCCAATTCCTAGACTATTCTGCTTTAAAAACATGTGTGTTTTCTGTACTATTTATTTCTTTAACCTTCATCAGCAGATATATTCCCTCCTTAATTTATTTTGCGTATTAGGACAGCTATGAAACCTGTTATATTAAAATATGCATTTCCTGTTTTTAAAGATGCTGTTTTCCTGTAGAAGCAGTTCAGAAGGCTGTTTTTTCAAGTTAAAAAAAGATAAATGCTTTCAATAGTATGAATGGCCAATTACTATACATAAAAATTGTGTTCCAGTATAAACATCCTTGAATTCTGTTTTCCTTAACAGAGTGAAAAAGGAAGTAGTGTGTTGTCTAAGCTTACCAGAAACAAAATCTTACAGTTGCTAAGTTTTTTCCTACAGTTAAAGGGAAGGGGCATCCATGGGCCTTGTTCTACAATCCAATGGCATGCTTTTCAGGATTAATTTTGGTTGCTGCAGTACATGTTGCTGCTCTATTGAATCACATCTATTTCATAGTAATTTTTAGATTAAAGAGGATTTAATTTTGACTGTGATATGGAATTAATGATTTTTGGTGACTCTGAAAAACATATTTTATTGAACATTGTGGTGACAAAACAGAATCGCAAGCACTGCAAACTTAAGTGGTTGTTAGCATGAGAAGTAATTGGAAATAACAGCTCTCTACATGAAAACAATTATCCAAGGCTTAACAGGCTTCTCTCTCAAGTCTGTAACACAATTAACCTCAAAGTTATCTAGTAAAATGATAGCTCGTCTCCCTTCATGGGAGAAGCTGGTAGGGGTCGTGCTATGTGAGTAAGACTACAAAGAGAAAGCAGTCCCGTTTCAGCTCTGTGTGGCACAGGTCTTAAATTTATGCAGGATGCAGGTAGAGATTACACATTTCTTACTATGAGTTCTCGATGACATAAGAGTTTGATGCCTTGTCAGTTGATGCAATGCAAGAACATATATAGGAGAGAAAAAGGTATTTTAGTCTGGCCAGAAAAAGTCTTTAAAATAGTACAGGAAAATGAGAAACGAAAGGAACTTTTTAAGGGGCAGGGAGATTTAGGACAAGGAAGAAAATAGGTTACTAAGCTTGCCAGGCATAACAAGTGATTACCAAGTATGCTTATCAAATATAGTCTAGTCAGACTATATTTGATCAAGGGATCAATAGGCCAAGCACCTAAACCTGTGGTACACTAAACTAGCTATAGCATAGCAACTGCATTTTTGCACCCATACCCTGCAGCTTTTACGTAAAAACAGAAATCTCTGTGTTTTGGCAACAACCTGAATTATATGTATTAAAGTAGCACAGAAGAAAGTTTACTTCATATCCACCTCTGTACAGGTACTCTTCCTGTTTCTGAACTTTAACTGGGAAGAAATTTAAGGTCCTGAACTCTCCTCTCTGTTCCAAAACCTGCCAAAGATCTGCTGACTTTATCCCAGTATCTAGTCCACTTCGAATGTCCTCCTCTTCTCTGCCTGGTGTTATGCATCTAACCGAAGGCGGCAAATAACCTGGGCATTGTCATCAGGAGTTGGTAACTATGAAATGAGAAGTTTCTGAGATAAGAATAATGCACATGAAAGTATAGCAGTATTCATTTAGTCATTGCTACATTATGAATAGAGTATTAGAAAAAATACACTCATCAGTGCTATGATATGTTAGGCTCTGAAATTACCTACTGTATGTTAAGGAGAGATAAAATTGTAGCAGCTGATAAAAACAGAAGGGTGATTAAAATATCTAAATAGACAAAACCATCTTAAGATAAATACAAGTTGTTTTGTATGTGTTCCACCAGTATGCGCTGTGACCAAAATCATCTTTTTTTCATACTCTTTCTTTTTTTTTTTTTTTATATATATATATATGTTTAAAAGGTATTTGTTACCTTGCTTAAATAAATGTCAGTGTCATAGCTGTTAAGTCTAACTTCTTGCATTAACCAAGTTATATTTAATATCTGGGGAGTTAGGAGAGTCTGAGCTGATTCTTTAATAAAAATGTGTAAAAGCTGTGTAAAAATTCATTGAGAGTAAATAGGTTGTTGTGGGACTCAGAAATTGAACAATTGTAAGTATCTTAGATTCATATAGATTCAAAAATAGTATCCTCAGCCTATTCTTGGATTACCAAAAAAAGCATGCACATAGCCAAAATGCAGACAAATCTGAGGTGTTTTCTTGGAAGTATCTTAGCATGGGGTAAGGTAACCTGTCTCCAAGAGATTCCTGTTGTGAGGAAAAAAAAACACCACAACCAACCTTGCTCTTTCTGGTTTTTTAATTATTTTGAACAATCTTTCACATGCATGAAATAAATTCTGCTCTTTGTTCCACTAGCAGAATCCTTCTGGGCTCATTACCCATTATGTAATTTAAAGGCTAATCTGTTTTCATTCTGTTTGTAAAGGATGCTTATGGACAGTTTCTTCTGGATCTTCTGTATCATTCCTGAGACACAGGTCATTCTGAGTGGTTTGGGTTTTTTTTTCATCCTGATTATCTTGTATAGTACCTAGATCTTTTACACCAAGTGATCACTTCCATAAGGATTTTCTCATATTCTCAATAACTGTCTCAAGGCTATGCCGTTCTTATGCACAAGTAGTCTATACATAATGTTATCATAGATCTACACTACTTAAAAGAAAAAAAACCCACCAAACACTGAAGTCATGTGGCCTGAAGAACTACATGGAATAGCATGCTTTTTTTTTCTGGGAAGGCACAAAATTACTTTCATACCCAGGAAGAAATTCAGTGTATAGACAATAATAAAAGTTAAAAATTGTGGTTACAAATGGAAATGCCAAACAGAAGTTCATCTACAGGCTTCTTTCCTGAACACTCATTCCCCTATGACTTCTGTAAATTAAATTAGATTAACTGTGTTATTTAAATGAAATGCTGAAACAACTCTGAGCATACAGAAAATAGTATCATCTAGAAGCTTATTTGCCCTTGTTTATCCAACCTTTGGTTAACTGAGACTCCTGGTTAACTGAAAGTCGGTCATGTCCCCTGACGGCCATGTGCACCATGCATTACTCCCCTGCTTATCCGGAGAGACATTTGAAACCTTCAGAATAATGGAGTTGTGGGTAAGTGGGTGAGCACCGTGTGAAGCACATGGCCGTCTGGGGACATGACCAACTTTCAGTTAACCAGGCATGTCAGTTAACAGGAAGTTAGAAAAACACATTGCAGGAGATGAAGTGTGTGTGTGTGTGTGTGTGTTTGTGTGTGTGTTTATTAGCTCTCTGCTGTTAGATGGTTTGTATCAAAGTACATATTCAGGAGAACTGCAAAACAAGCCTGCTCTTTGCAATTAACCAGGGGCTCCATGTTGTTTGTGCTATGACCTTTTTTTGTTAATTGACCTTAAATGTAGCATAAGTAAAATTATAAAAGTCCTTGAAACTAAATATCTGAAGCTATTCTGCAGTATCAGACTGCTTTTGGTTTATTCATTAAATTCAGTTGAATTTTAAGTGCAATGTTAGGTTCACAGCTGGTTAGGCTGGCTAGGTGGAGCAGCGATATCCTGCAAGCGATTCAAATGTGATACTATATACACTTTGTGATCGTAGAGACACGTGCTTTCAAAGAGCAGCGGTAAAGGGCAAAGACGGCCAATAACAACACTTCATTTCTGTAGTAGCAGCATCTGTTTAAATGATTGAGCAGCATTCACAAGGCTCTTTGGCTTTGCTTTCTGTTAGGAGGATTGCAGCTGTAATACAAGGCTCTTTCTGGGAGGCAGGGAGATGCTTCTGAAAGGCTGTCTGATTCCTGTCAGACAGAGGTGTTCCTCTGTGGGTGAAGGAGCTCTAAGGCCATCCTCTGAAAACTTACCTACCCTGTAGCTACAGAATAATGTGCTGTGGTTTTGCTGTGAGAGGAGGGATTGGCTCTGTGAGTGGAGGGAAGAAGGGCTGTTCTCAGCTAGCAGAGCGCAATCAATGACTCTTGGGTGGTTTGGACTTCAGAGAATTGCCTGAATCTGTTCTTAAATATTTGCAATGCAAAAGAGAATTGTCTGTGTCTCATGATGTAGGTGACCAGGAGCTTGGGTGTTGCAGTGAGCGGTAAGGTATACAATAATAGATGAGAATCCTTTGTTGTTATAACTCTAGGAACAGGAGATAAAAATTAAAGTGTTCAGAGTGGTGCCTCCATCTTCCTTCCATTACTCTGGAGAGAATGGGTCCAGGATTGCAGCACAGGAGAGACTGTGATGTTAAGGACTGCAACTTCTTACCTGCCTACTCGTCTCTAATAAGATTATATATTATTGTAAGAATTCAGTGAACAACAAAGGGGGAAAGGGAAGGGTGGAGCATGGTGAGAGAAAAGGTGTTGATAGAAATATGTGTTTAAGTGCATTGAGATCATACCCTGTAGTTGAACTTGCTTTAGAGCGAGAGAGAGATGCTTACTGTGTAGGTTCTGACAGACTTGGAAATGCACTGAAGTTGAGAATAACAGGTACTTTGTCCCTGTAAATGGAGTTGTCCTGGTTTTGGCACGGATAGAGTTAATTTCCTTCCTAGTAGCTGGTACAGTGCTGTGTTTTGGATTTAGGATGAGAACAAAGTTAATAACGCACCCATGTTTTAGTTGTTGCTAGGTAATGCTTACACTAGCCAAGGACTTTTTAGTTTTCCATGCTCTACCGACTGAGAAGGCTGGGGGTGCACAAGAAGGTGGGAGGGGGCACAGCCAAACTGGCCAAAGGGACATTCCATACCATGTGACGTCATGCTCAGTACATAAACTGGGGAAAGCTGGCTGGGGGGGCCGCTGCTCGGGGACTGGCTGGGCATCGGTCGGCGGGTGGTGAGCAATTGTACTGTGCATCACTTGCTTTGTGTAGTATTATTATTATTATTATTATTATTATTATTATTATCATCATCATCATATAATTATTATCATATTATTATTATTATCATTTTATTTCAATTATTAAACTGTTTTTATCTCAACCCATGAGTTTTTGTCACTTGTGCTCTTCCAATTCTCTCCCCCATCCCACCGGGTGGGGGGAGTGAGCGAGTGGCTGCGTGGTGCTCAGTTGCCGACTGAGGTTAAACCACGACAGTCCTTTTTTTGACGCCCAACGTGGGGCTCGAAGGGTTTGAGATAATAACAGATTAACCGGAGTGTATTAAGGAACTTCTATCTGTTAATAGTTGTGGGTCACAATGTTGGTTTCTCTGTTCTCGATATTGATTTGTATAATCTGCATTGTGCTCTTTTTCCTGCTGTACATGTTAAAGATTGGTGTTGGGTTTTGCAGTTTGCTGTGGTCTGCAGTGAATAGTGATGTCTCGCTTGTGAGGTTTGTTTTTAGAACATTGACCTTGATGTTAGCGTGGTATGTAGGTTTCGCAATGAAGCCGTTACTGTACCACAGGTACCATTTCGTGGAGACAACTAGCAATTGCAGTAACTTTTCTGAGAGTTTTTTTACGGAGGAAATACAGAATGGCAGTGTCACTACCTTCTTCTATGATGTTTCCTCCTTCATTACAGTAACTTTTCAGTATTTTGAACAGCCTTGGGTAGTTAAGATACTTCTATTAATACTTCTTGGGAATATTGTTTTGGTTTTGTCTAAAGTTGGTAAGCAATTTAAGAATATCATCCAGAGATCTGCCCCAAGGCTGAGTAGTTATGAGTGGCAGGGTGTGTGGGACAAGATGGGCAAGTACCTAGGCCAATGGGCACCCCCAGTGTTTTGGAACTTCACCCCTGAGCAAGTGCAGAATCCTGAAAAGTTAGTAGAATATTTGGACAAAGTATGCTGTCACCCTGGCAACTCCAGAGAGATGCAGATCATTGCAACGTGCTGGGGCCTGGCCCATGCCTACCGAGCCCTGTTCAACACCATTCAGTGCCCTCAAAGGGAAGAGAAGGTGAATCGAGCCAATTTGCAGAAGTAAAGGCCATCCAGCTGGCTTTAGACATTGCTGAATGAGAAAAGTGGCCAGTGCTCTATCTCTGTACTGACTCATGGATGGTGGCAAATGCCCTGCGGGGGTGGTTGCAGCAATGGAAGCAGAGCAACTGGCAGTGCAGAGGCAAACCCATCTGGGCTGCCGCATTGTGGCAAGATATTGCTGCCCGGGTGGAGAACCTGGTTGTAAAAGTCCGTCACGTAGATGCTCACGTACCCAAGAGTCGGGCCACTGAAGAACATCAAAACAACCAGCAGGTGGATCAGGCTGCTAAGATTGAAGTGGCTCAGGTGGGTCTGGACTGGCAACATAAGGGTGAATTATTTCTAGCTCGGTGGGCCCATGACACCTCAGGTCACCAAGGAAGAGCTGCAACATACAGATGGGCTCGTGATCGAGGGGTGGACTTGACCATGGACACTATAGCCCAGGTTATCCATGAATGCGAAACATGCGCTGCGATCAAGCAAGCCAAGCGGTTAAAGCCTCTCTGGTATGGAGGACGATGGCTGAAATATAAATATGGGGAGGCCTGGCAGGTCGATTATATCACACTCCCACAAACCCGCCAAGGCGAGTGCCACATGCTTACAATGGTGGAGGCAACCACCAGATGGCTGGAAACATATCCCGTGCCCCATGGCACTGCCCGGAACACTATCCTGGGCCTTGAGAAGCAAGTCCTATGGCGACATGGCACCCCAGAAAGAATTGAGTCAGACAACGGGACTCATTTCCGAAACAACCTCATAGACACCTGGGCCAAAGAGCACGGCATTGAGTGGGTGTATCACATCCCCCATCATGCACCAGCCTCCAGGAAAATCGAACGATAGAATGGACTGTTAAAGACTACACTGAGAGCAATGGGTGGCGGGACGTTCAAACATTGGGATACACATTTAGCAAAGGCCACCTGGTTAGTCAACACTCGGGGATCTGCCAATCGAGCAGGCCCTGCCCAGTCAGAACTTTTACGTACTGTAGATGGGAATAAAGTCCCTGTAGTGCACATAAAAAGTATGCTGGGGAAGACAGTTTGGGTTATTCCTGCCTCGGGCAGAGGCAAACCCATCCGTGGGATTGCTTTTGCTCAAGGACCTGGGTGCACTTGGTGGATAATGCGGGAGGATGGGGAAGTCCGATGTGTACCTCAAGGGGATTTGATTTTGGGTGAGAATAGCCAATGATCTGAATTATGTGATGTTAAGTACTAATTATAGTTATAATAGTTATACTAACAATACACAGATATACTAATAACACTAATAATATTATATGCCATACTAATGTTATTACAATAAGAATCACCCAGACTAATGAAGAATAACTTCAGTGAAACCAAGCAAAGCACAGTGATGATGGTACCAGAACTGACTTCAACATGGAACAATCCAACACCACATACCATCTCCATTTTTCCTGCCCTGGAAGATTATTATGACAGATGGAGCCCGAAGTCATGGACTAAATGAACTCACCAAACATTTTAGAGGGATGGCCCACAGACTAAGGGAATGATATCTCTGTGTGTGTGTGTGTGTGTGTGTGTATATATATATATATATAAAAAAAAGGGGTGGTGATTAATGAAAATGTACTGGAAAATATGAGACTTGAGCATGACGCAGATGGTATAGAATAAGGGGTGGATATTGTCCTGGTTTCGGCAGGGATAGAGTTAATTTCCTTCCTAGTAGCTGGTACAGTGTTTTGGATTTAGGATGAGAACAAAGTTGATAACGCACCCATGTTTTAGTTGTTGCTAGGTAATGCTTACACTAGCCAAGGACTTTTTAGTTTTCCATGCTCTACCGACTGAGAAGGCTGGAGGTGCACAAGAAGCTGGGAGGGGGCACAGCCAAACTGGCCAAAGGGACATTCCATACCATGTGACGTCATGCTCAGTACATAAACTGGGGAAAGCTGGCCGGGGGGGCCGCTGCTCGGGGACTGGCTGGGCATCGGTCGGCGGGTGGTGAGCAATTGTACTGTGCATCACTTGCTTTGTGTATTATTATTATTATCATATTATTATCATTTTATTTCAATTATTAAACTGTTTTTATCTCAACCCATGAGTTTTTGTCACTTGTGCTCTTCCAATTCTCTCCCCCATCCCACCGGGTGGGGGGAGTGAGCGAGCGGCTGCGTGGTGCTCAGTTGCCGACTGAGATTGAACCACGACAGGAGTCTTTAACATTGACTTGACTCTGATGTGTTATCTAAAACACAGATACATGCAGATATCTGGTATAAAATATTTCCTACTACTGCATTCTTGTACTTTAAATGGGAGGTTGCGTATCTAGATATTAGTGATACTTAATGTTGCCTTTTAAATCAAGTGTGTTCACAGATCCTTACTATTTTCTTTTTTTTTTTTTGTCTTTTTTTCTTCAATTTTAGGATTAAAGAGCCCCTTCAGGACAGTGTAATAGCTACCTATGAAGAACATGAAGATAGTGTATACGCAGTTGAATGGTCCTCAGCAGACCCGTGGCTATTTGCCTCTTTAAGTTATGATGGGAGACTTGTTATTAACAGGGTTCCCAGAGCTCTTAAATATCACATACTGTTATAATTTGTTTGGATTATGGTGGAGTTGTTATCTTGATGTACACAATTGGTAGGTATTGTTTAGGGTTTTTTCAGGATCTATTTTTATTAAGTATAAATGTAAAAATTTTGTTAAGAATATCTGTACTAATGTAGACACTTAATTTGTCTTTTGTATTTGCCTTGGAAAAGTATGATGCATTTTCTAAAGGCTGTGCTAGTTAGATTTTTTTTTTTCTTTTTTTGAGGGGCTAATCACTTTGTGAATTATAAAGTTTCTGGAGATATTGGGTACTTCCCATACTATTGCTTTATTACTTCAGCTTTATGCAAATATAGTGGATTACAGAGGTGGTGTTATGCTGATGTAAAACTGGGACGGTGTAGGGTGCATGTAGCAGAAGCGATCTACTCGTTAACAAGAATAATGTTTTATCTTTCTGATATAAGCAGCCTTCTGCTCTTAGCTGGGGCCACATTCTGCTAACTATTCTGGTCATTCTTCAGTGTTTATAGGTACAGCTTGGAATGGTCTTAAAAGGCTTTCTTAATTCAGTCTAATATTTTAAACAGTTTTTCTCCCATTTTGCATATCCTAAGAAGAATTGTTAATCATGAAGGTGAAACCTTCAAAATATATTTTTCATTTAAGCCTTATGGTAGTATCAACAAAATACCATCCTTTAATTAGCAAACTAAATGCAATTTTGAGCTATGTGTTGTTATTGGAAACCATATTAGTCTTTACCGAAATCTCTTATATTCTCATGTAATGTATTATCCCATATTTATAGAACTTGTGCTGTAGTGCTGTAGTGTATTTTGAGGGACTCTGGAGCTATGCCACTGTTAACCTGAAAAATCTCTTTAGTATTTGTAAGTAGTCTCTCTTTCTTATCCTTTCGGCTCTGTGCCATTCTGCAGTATGCTGACATGATATAGCAGGCTTTCAAGTAAGCACAAAACATCCTTTGCTATATCCTACTCTTTGCAATACCTGACCTAGGCATCGGTGAATCTCTTGTTACAAATGCTGAGAACAGGCAGATGCTGCCCTGCAGGAGGATGTAGGTGGAAGGCATGGTGAAACATGCCTGTATGTACCGACACCCCCCTTCCCCTTGCATAGCCTGTCATTATGAAAATTCTGCTGCTGTTCTTTGTGCACTCAGACTAACCTCAGCAGTAATTACTCCCTGTTGCCTTTTCATCACTATTATTTCCCATTAACTTCAGAACCTGGGTACGTGCGATGGTGTTGGTTGTGGTAGTATTGTGTAAGACCACTCTGAAGACATGGCAAGAACATGGGATGGAAAGATCAATACCAGCCTCCTCTTCCCGTGATTCCTCCCATTGCTATGGCAACTGTTGGTGTTAGTGTTGAGGGACAGCCTGCTGCTCACCTTTGCTTGTCCTTACCCACTCTTGGATCGAAATATGTCCAGATATGATTTGTTGTGTATACACAGCTGCTTCTGTGAGAACACACTTTGAGAGCGTGACTGACTGCTGTAGGCCAAAACATCCAGAAAAGATGAAAGTTGAATTCTATTTTTGACTTTCTTAAAGAGCTTGTTTGGAAGAGTTCATAGCAGTGAAGTAATCTAATTAAATGATCTGTACTATTGTTGTATTTGTGTTACACTGCTGCCTGTCTGCTCCAGAGTGAATGCTTCATTGGAAATTCTTATGGTCTCATTTTCTGCATTAAGATTTTAAACTTGTGCTATTTCAAATTGTTTCAATCTGTAATTAGGCATGAGCTATTCACCTGTGTACTGTAAAAAAAATTACATTTCCAAATCAGTAGTGCTTCAGTTGTCTGAATATCAAAGTCCTTGGTTGGGCTGCAGCTTTATATGTGGAGCTTTCAATCTTCAGACACAAAACCTTGTTTGTTTTTTGGTTTGGGGTTCCCCCCCAAAAAAAAACCCTGCAGTATATCTTTAGTATGCAGCAGAAATCTTTAAAACTTTCTTCACATTAGCAATAAAGGTCTAATGAAACTTTATTGTCTGTTAATGTATATGGCTTGCAGTGTGAAGGTGACAGGAAATGACGTAACAGTGTGTGGGATTTGATTTGATTTTTAACATGTAATAAATGCAGGACACGTTTCAGACTAATTTTGATGTGGCTGTATTTCCTTTAATATTGTAAGCTTATATAAGCTGGAAAGCTCTGTAAACAAATGATATCAAGAAATATTTTCTTTTGTTTTAGTTTTGTTAAATGTGTATAATATCACTCAATAGGGAAGAAGAGAGGGAATAAACACTGGGAAGGAAGGGAGTAGCAGGTCGAATTTGAACGAAATGCGTTACAGTAGAATCAAGAGAGCGGGAAGGGTCAAGTTTTAATCATTTTCAGCTGTCTGTAAAGCGGGATCTGAGCTACATGTACAGCACTGGCAGCAATATGGAAATGACCTTCGGAAAGGGAAGGCTTTTGACAAGGTTTCATCCCGGGCTGTTAGGGAAAGCAAGCTGCAATAGGATAAGAGGAAGGGTTTAAAGATGGTTAAATAGCTGATTAAAAGATAGGAAATTGGAAGGAGGAATAAATCATCACATTTCATGGCAAAAAGAAATTACCAATGAAGTCTTGCAATGATCTGTGCCTAGGCCTGTGCTTTACAGTATACTTGTGACCTTTTTGGAAAAACGGCTGCATAGAAATATGGCAAAGTTTGCAGATGCTGTTCAGAGCAGTAAAGATGACCGACTGAAGAATTGTGGAAGGGCCTTACCTCATGCAGTGGCTGGATGATAAAATGGTAGATGAAATTCAGAGCAGGAAATGGGAAGTAACGGATATAGGAGAAAACAGTAATTTTGCATAACTACTGGGGACCACCAGTGTATGGTTATTGCTACTTGGAAGTAAGATCTTAGGGTTTTCATAGATCTTTAAAAATGTCAGCTTAATAGAAGTTAAATTTTTAATTAAAATGTTGGGAATTACTAGAAAGCAAATAGAGATGAAAATAAAGCATTGTTAATCCATTAAATAATAGATATTTATAATTCTGTGGTGTATGTGCTGCTTGAATACTGTGTGTAGTTCTGGTTTCTTCCATCTCAAACCCAATGTAGTAAAACTGGGAAAGATTTTAGAGGAGGGTGACAGCAATGATGAATAGCATGCAACACCTGTATGAGGATAACTAAATAGACTGAAAGGCAGATGGTTGAGAGAGAATGATAAAAGTCCATAAAATCACAAGTGGCAGAGGGAGAGAATGAATAGGGAGTGATTGTTCACTGTCTCTCCTGATACCAGAACTAGAGGTTATTAAATGGAATCTGCAGGTGGTGGCTCAAAGCATACAAAATGAGGTGGTCTCCACAGGCGTGCAGGTGAGCTATGGCACTCCTCTTTAAGAACCCCTTCCCCCTGCAAAAAAAAAAAAAAAAAACACAACACCCAAAGAAACAAAAAAAAATCTCATTAATGTTAACTTTTACATGACTTGAAAGTCACTGAACCGGTACTTGAAAGATGAATCCATTAAAGGCTGCTAAATATAAAGGCAGAATCTCTGGCTTAGAAAATCCTTTTCAACCATGAATTGCTGGACACTACAAAGAGTACTGGCAGAGAATCCCTGTGTGCTTGTCCAGTCTTTACTTACCTCCCTGGACATGTGCTATTTGCCAGTAAAGGTAGAAAATAGAAGTTAAAAATAATAACTTACTCTCTAAAGCTTTGTCTCTAGTGCTGAGACAGCACGTTGCTCCTGCATGTTTTTCTCGCTCAACTGTTTACTCTGGTTGTAAGTTGTGTTTTAGGGGATTTCAGAAAATATGCATGTCTCAGATGAATTTCTTACAGAATCTCAGTATTATTTCTGGAAACTACCTTGTCACAAAACACTCCTTGGCAGTAAGACTGTGGAGGCAAGCTGATTTCTGTACAGTAAGGAGTCCATCACCGCTTCAGAAATTCAAATCATGGTCTAACTGATCTCACAGCACTGGGTTGTTTCAATGTCTCATAGAGAATGCTGTTTATACAGTCACATATCAGCATGGGTAAGCACATAATTGTTGTGTTTTCAAACAAACACCTCTTAAATGATTTTTTCTTTCTTTGCAGATTGTGTCCAGGTAAGAAGCTTTAATAGGTTTTGGTTTTGAAAAAGTGAATTATGGTATTCCTTAAAAATGTCAGATTGTCAATGTTGCCATCTAAAAACTTGTTTTATTCCAGATTTGGTGCTGAAAATCTTTTCTTTGTCACCAATGTGACATATATGTCTGGTATGGAATTACAAAAATGCTTGAGATGTATTTTTATTCCACAGAAAGTGAATTATTGAAGGAGAAAGGAATTGATAATGTTTTTAAAAAGGTTTTGAGCGTGACCTAAATGAAACTGACCAAAGTCAATACAAGTCTTGGCCATTTAATGAGAAGCTTGAAATAATAATCTGTTTCACTTGAACTAAAAATGGTACTAATGTCAAATTAAAAAACCCCACAACCGAACACCGAAAAGCAAAACCCCTCAGTACTGACCTGGACTGTGGTGTCAGTGCTAAAATTAGCCTGACCTGTACTGAAGCCCATGAAGTTAATGAACTGCTTGTCAACATTAGAACTAATGAAGAACATGTATTGGATGGCATGGGTAGACTCGACGTTTGCTCTAGACCAATTCTCCTTATCTCATACCTTTTCATTTCATAAAAGTGAGTGGAAATAAGAAGCCATATGATCTGGATTACGCTTAACACTAAAATTAGTTGAAAACAGTGCTTTGTAAAGAATTAAGCTGCCTGAGCGTTGTATTTTCCAACTGACAACAGAAAGCATTAGTTCTGTATTTGCCTCTTCATTTGTAATTCCCAAATTTTACAGCCTGGTACCTCTTGCAGTATTTGAGACTGAAATTCTGCAACTTGTTTAAGATGGCCTTCAACAGTGTCGTCTGACTATAGTCAGACATGGTAAGACACCATGAAGTAGATACACCTTTGACATAACTGAAGCAATGAAAAGTAGGTAATGATAACTGTTAAGATCAGTATTTGGATACAAGGTCATAATGCTGTAGAGCTGCTATTTGTCTTCACAGAGGATGTCAAGGGTTTTGGTGGGGTTTTTTTTTTTGCTTTTCCTAGGGGATATGAAGTATGTGCTTAAAACTTTGTTGTGGAGCCTGTGGTATGAATGCCATTCTGTGGCTGCAGAAAGCCTATGATTTCTGGAATAGCAAGTGAAGTGACTGAGAGAAAAGTGCAAATCAGTTTTTAGAGAAGCCTGCTCTTCCCATAATGGGAGCTGCTGGGTATGAAGCCATGGATACTCTCCAGAACAATTTGCACATTGCTCCTGCTCATTCCACCTGCCACTTTGGTCAGTGAGGAACTAGTGAAGTGAGAAGAAAATGACATGCAAGAGATTTGGAGAAAAAGACAAAGGAGAAGAAAAAGTAAAAGGAAGACTGACAAATTCAGAGTGAAAAGTGAATTGAAAAAGACAAGATCAGGGAAAGATCGGTTTGGAAAACAGAAATAGGAAAGATGGAAGAAATTGGCAGTAAATGAAGTAAAGAGAAAGATACAGGGATAAGGAGTGAAAAAACGGAGAAGAATTTTTGTTTGCTTCTTTTAGCTATGATACTAAAGGTCCTTAAAATCTTCCATGTTACTCTCCCTGTGTTAACTGATTTAAGTGCTAGAGAATTGCTGGTTTACATTGCAGCATTTTAGTTCTGATATTGGAGATGGTTCATGCAGGATAGTTGCTGTCAAGTTTGGCATAAAGCAACATCTTCTTGTTGATCCATAAGTTGTTAGTCCTAACTCATAGGTTTTAAGGGGTTAGGATTTTCAGCTGGTCATTATTCTTTTCAGAGATCAGGTTGTAACTGCACGTGAGCAGCTGTAGTCCGTTTCAGTGCAAAGTTATCAGATTGGGTAATCAACCCAAGGGAGCAGTACCCTGAGAGGCAGGAAGAAAACTTCAAGTGGTCTGTTTCTTGAGTCATGCTAGTTAGATCTGCAAAAGCATCTGTTTATGACAGACACTGTTTATTCCCCTGTTTATGACTTCAGGGGAGCATCCTAGTGAGAACAACTCGAGATGTTAGATGTGATTAATAAAGTATCTGAGGCACATCCTCCCTTCCACACTGACTTACCTTACAGCAAAAGAATTCTGAGCTGTTCTTGAGAAAATCCCCCTTGTTTCGGTGCTACAGCTTTTGGTGCTACAGTAGCCCCAGTTTCATAAAGGGGTTTTAGTGCTCCAGCACAGAAGATAGCTTTGGGAAGAAAGAGATGAATGAGTCTTACTAAATCCAGGAGCCAAGCTCCCTGTGTGGAGGTGCATGGCAAATATGTGGGTTGCTGTTGCCCTGAAGCTATAGCAACAGCTGCCAAGCAGCTGGGCTGAACAGGGAGGACCTCTAATGTACCTTCTCAGCAAATTGTCCATTTATTCTGACACTGCCCTGAGTTCAGGATTTTGGCAGGAGAAACTATGGAAAAGCTTTTAAACAGAATGAATTTAGAAGAGTATGGGAAACCTTGGAAAACCCAAAGATATCACATACTAATCGGCAAGTCTAGATGAGCTGAATCCTGGGGTGGTAATAGACTTGGCAGACAAATTCTCTGAACCACTGCCAGTTTCTAAAAATTTGCAGAAGACTGAGAAGAGAAGAAAGACTGGAAAATAGCAGAAGTGGTATTGATGTTTGGAGCTATGTGGAACAGCAGTGCATGGAGTTGGATAAGGAAACATATTTCAGAGTGAGGAAATTTTAGCCAAATTATGAATGTTTTATTTGGGTTTTTTTTTACTTAGTTTTTTTTATAAACACCAGTCAAAATACTAGCAAATATCAGAAATAATGTGATCGCATCCATGCGACAAAGTGTGGATTATCCGTTGTGTTACACAGAATAGCCAGAATTATAAACTGAATGTTTGTATGATTTCCCTTAGACCTCTCTGTTTTCCAAAGAGGATGGGTGGAATGTAGTATGTAATGGTAAATTTAACTTGTCTTCAAACACACATGAAAAAAACCCAACCAACCAACCAAACATATTCTCTTAGTTTCTTATAATGGGGAAAAGTTTCTGCTAAAGTAAGTAATGTACCATCCTTTGACTCTGTGCCTGGAAATTGGGGTGGGGGGGCGGGGCGGGGGGAGAGAGAATACCTGAAACGTGACTTTGCAGAGATTGTGAACAAGAATAATCTGTTTTCCAGCATGCAGCTGGTAGGGTAAAACACTCACTTGAGTACTTTCAGCCGTGTCTCAGTATACACATATCAGTATTTTAAGCAGAAGTTACCTATCTAAAACTGCTTCCAAAAAAGGATTATGCTACTCAGGATAGTGATATACCAGCACAAGCAGGAAAGCATCTTCTTAAAATTAAGAATGTTTCCTTATCCTTAGGAGAGTGGCTGCATAACACATTTATTTGCAACTACAAAAGAGTTTGGCTTGGGTGCATACATGTCTGCTGATAGAAGCTGGTAAGTAGTTGGAGCCATAGATACTTTGATGCTGTTGCTTTTTTTCTATAAGTCAGTCTGGGTAAAATGGGAGAGTTCTGGTAGATGTATTAATATTGGAAAGTCTGTTAGGAAAAGCACAAATGAAAGCTTCATCACAATGGGAGCTGTTTAATCCTTCGCAAAACAAATACCAGAGAGCTTCAACAACTGTTCTGACCATCCTGTCAGATGTGAGTGACAGTTACTTGGATTCAGTTTCCTAGATAGATGCATATTTCTGATCTGTGTTTTAATCATCTATTTTCAGTGTTAATGCTGTTTGAAGATATTCAATCTATTGTTTTAATGACTTGGATAAACGCGGTACAATTTCCTGTTGCAGTTCATAGGCACTTCTTGTAAGACAGAGGGAAAAGCTGCTTTTGTTTTTAAGTCTCTTCATGCCGCTGTAACAGGAGGTATTCTGGTTTCTATTCCTGTGTCCTATACCTCAAGGCTTAAATCAGAATTTAAATTGTGCAGGTTTTCAACTGGTCATTGCTGAGGGCTAAGAGCTGTGGATGAAGGCTGAGCATGACTGACGTGTTCATATTCATCAGAAAACAGAGTCAGCTGGAGAGAACGAGGGAGTAATTGTTGCAGTGCTCCCTCCCTCACTGCTTGTGCAGAAAGACATGGGCTGCAGGGAGGAAGCTACCTGAGGTTATTAAGATTAATACTGCTAGAAATTCCAATCAACTCGCACAAGGCTGCTCCTCAAGGCTGTCAGATGCCTACTGCTTTCTCAGATTCAGGCGGGGCCACATCAATTTTGAATTTCCCAACAGAGATTGCTATGATTTATGAGTTGAGGAGGCTGATAAATGTGGTTAGTTGAAGTGTTCATGAAATAATTGAATCAGAATAATTTCAGTCAGCTGTGCTCAATTTATTTCTCCGATAACCACAGGAGGGTGCAATTTTGGATTGGGAGCTTCATCTCAAGGATTCCTATCACAGAAAAGACATTGTGGAACCTGGAATAAGAGCAACTTAATTTTGCTGCCAGGCCTGTATGATAGCCTTATAAGCTGACTTAAGACCCATCAGAACTGGAGCTCTTCTGGTATTGCCTATGACAGAGGCTGAGTCAGTTCTGGTTTATGCATTGTGGGTTAATGTCTGCTGGGAAGGATAATGAGAGTTTTACTATTTAGTGTTTGTAAACCACTTTACTGTTCAGTTGCGGGGGGCGTTGTTCTTTACATTTGTTTGTAGCAAATTATTTTCAGATGACAAGTTTTATGAATATTTCACTTCTGGGTTTTGTGAATTTTTCTGGAGTGGCGATCAGCATCAATTCTGTCCTTACAGTGAAGAGAGCTCCCGTGCATCCCTGAAGAGTTGTATATGAAACTTTTAAAAATAAATTTGTCCTTACGAGTTTATCATTCGTCTGCTGTAACTTTCCTACATAGTCAGAAAAGAATGACATTGTGGGTGGATAGACCTAAAAAGAGTACTGAATGTAAAGAGCACTGTGAAACGGGAAGGTGCGCAGGTTACGGTGTTGTGATGACTGGCTGAGGTCAGTAGAGAATGGGAAAGCCTAGCAAGCAGAGCTAGGGAGCAAATGGAGCAAGTCTGTGGCAGACAAATATCTTCCTGTTGTCATGAACAAGTTATTTATAATAACCTGAGAGCTGCAAGCAGGGGAGGGTATGTGGGAAAATGCAGTGGCTTCTGTCTGTCTCTGTGTTAGTCAGTTCAGGTATCTTTTGAAATGTGCAAAGAGACTCCGCAAGCAGGATACAGGCGAAAATTTAACAAGCTACTGGGTCTAGCACTAGTGTATTCCCCATGTCTGGTAAAACACCTGAAGTGAATTTTGTTGGCCAGGAAGGTGTCAGTAGACTGGGGAAGGGTTGTCCTCTGTGCTGCTTGGAACAGATACTCTGTTGTAGAGTTGCCATCTTCCAGCTCCATTTATCCTTTTAGCATTTTATACCTTTGCATTTTGGTGTCTTTTCCCTGTTGAATCCTTGAGCTGCTAATGTTTCCCACTCAACAGTATTACTCTGTCTGCAATTTTATGTTTATCGTGTGTGGCTTTTCCCCATAGGCTTTCATACTGCCTTTTCTCACAACTCATCAGCTTTCTCGGAAGTCATAACCAAAGCCGGGCAGCATGCCATAGATAACAAAGGGTTGCCGAGAGAGCAGCTTTCCCAAGAGTCCTAATCTGTGCAAGATAAAAATGTACAGGTTTATTCCATGGTGAGCCAGGAATGTAGGCTGCCACTAGATATGCATTACCCCAGATGGTTTGTATCAGTATGGATATACCGACGATCATGTGACATAACCTGGCCTGCATATGAACTACTCTCTGGTCACTCGTGGCTGAAAAGCTATGGGGTAGGTCTGTTCCCCATGTGGTGAAGAACAGCCCTACGCTTGCACAGGAAGAAAAAAAAAAATCTGAGTTGTTATTCTCAAAGTTTCCTTGCCTTGGAACTCAAACATTTTAGGATTTTTCATAAAGTTTATTTTCACTTTTTTAATTCTGTCCATGGTCTTCAGGTTGGGGGGGGGGGCAGAATATGGGGGAAACCAGTAGGATTTGGGGGTGAGGTATTTTGACTGCATAGAGAGATTTGTGACCCTAAGGTAAGGTGGTACATGCTTTAGAGCCCATTATGGCAATCTGTATGGCAGAGTAGATCAGACTTACATGTTTCAGACACATCGAGCAGCTGTATTGAAGATGAAGCTGGTGCACTCAGTTTGTGTTGGAAAATAAGTGATATTCTGAATAACAAAGTCCTGCTAAAATTCAGCTACCTAAGTTTGGTGACTTTTCCGTGAATATGTGTTAATTCCTGGAATTAATTCATGATGGTTCTTTTGTCTCTAATGGTGGTTCCTTTTGTCTCAAGATAATTTGGTACCATCCCTACCTGCTGTAACTTATTTCTGTAGATCATATAAATGCCTGTTTTGTACAGTTTAAAGAATGTTTAAAGGATCTCTTAGTGACGTGTGCTCACTATTGTGGCAACACTATCCTATCCAGAAGTACAGTAGAAGTAAGTTAACTTAAGAGAAAAACATTTTCTAAGGTTTTACCTACTTCTCTTTTTCACTGCTCAAGAGTTAGGAAGATGCTTCCATGAAAAACTTACTGAATCTCCTTGCTGAGATCTCCTTGCCATGAAGTGCACGCTGTCAGAGAATGGTGGGGAGGACATTGTGAAAAGTCAGCTGCTTAGTCAGGTTGTGGATATAAACCACAAAACGTTTTCCAAATCAAATTTGGATTTGGGGCTTAGCATAAAATCAGAGCACAAAATAACTACACTCTGTGCAGAAAATGTTAACAGAAAAAGTCAGGATTACCGTAATGCGCATTCTGTGTGGTCTTTGGTGAGCAGAGAGCAGCAGAAGGGCATGTGGCAGGACTGTCTCACTTGTGTTTTTGCTTCTACTGCTGTGAAAAGCATTTTCAATACTTGCATAATTTAGAGCATGACATTATGATTTTCAAAGCTTCAAATCTGAGTAAAGCATTTACATAATCTAATTAAATCATGTAAATGTTTTATGATAATATTCAAGTAAGTGCAAAACTTGTTCCACAGATGCATCCCGTCCTTAGCCCATTGGGGAAACGCAATTTACACATGCAGATGTATGTTTCTAACCCTGCATGCTTTGGGAGGTCAACAGGGTACTTACTGAATGCTCTGTTTTTAGTATAACCTCCAAAGCCTGCTTCACAGAGCATCATCTTTCCAAGAAGCTTGAAGGTAAGCTGGTACCAGAGGGAAAGGCAAAGCAGATTTAAAAGGCTACTTGCAACCTCTTATAATTTGAATGAAAGCGATGCTACTGCAGTATGTAATAAATTGCTTCCATTTCAGTGAACATTAAAATAATCCCATGGTGACCCTCTTAGCAGCAGCCCTGCCACATGTAGTATCAGATCTCACAAAGCATGCATCGTACTTGGATGGGAAGCTACCAGGGGAAGCCCCACAAATCCCCCTGGTGACTGTTGGGTTTGTTTTTGCCTCTGGCTGCACTAACTCACAAAATATTCAAAGCACTTGGCCAGCATCCATGACGAGAGATGCTGTCTTGTAGTGAGATTATTTAAATAATATTTTCTAACAGCACATTCTCACTAAGCTGTCTTCAACAGTAGTTCTTCGTGAATCCTGTCTTTGCTAGGCCATAGAACTGCAATAAGCAAGTGAATTGACTCCTGATTTTCCAAATGTAGCTAAGCTAACACTAAGCTAGTACTAACAAGATTCTTTCAGAAAGTACAGCACTGCTTTGCTAAAATGAATTCATGTAATTGGCAGAGGTAGGTTCTTCAAGACCAGGTCCCTATCTGTTTTAAATAAGCTCATTGCCATTGACTTTTCAGTGCTATGCTGATTTACTCTAACTGATGACAGAAATGTGTGTGTATACACTGCCAGGTGTTCTGTGCTTTCACAGTAATTATAATGGTTAGGAAGCACTTGGGCATTACCCGTGCCAGGCTGTTGATGCAGCCCGTGTGCATAGGACTGACGGCACACATGGTGTTGACCTGGTTTGTGCGTACACCTTGACTGTGGTAAGCCCAGCAGCTCTGATTTTTATCTGAAAATGTGGATGTTTTAAGGGAAACCTGGATCTAACATACCTCTAAATTGGAGATTCTGTTATTTACTGTCACAGTACGTATTAATATCCAAAGTTTGTAAATTAGTTTGGAGCTCAGTGGTATGGAAAGCTCTGAATATGTGAAAGTCATTGCTAAAGTAGCTCACAGAAAGGTGAAATATACCAGTAGCGAATTAAGTCTTCACTAATTAGACAGAATCTAATTACTTTGCAAATTTTTCATCTAATTTTTAAGGGAGTGAAGCTAGTGTAAATTTAAAATGGAAGCCAAGATGTTCAGCACATAGTGTTAACTGCCAAGGAGAACACCACGGTGACCTTATTTGCAGCTGCACATGCATCATGTGTAGGAATGCCTGTCGTAGCCATAATGATTTAACATCAGGGCAGGCCAATATTTCTTGGTTCTTCCTCCGCAGTGTAGGCAGTTTCCTTTATAGGTGGAATGGGAAGCTGTACGTGTTTCTGGTGAAAAATGGTAATGCTAGAGAGGTGCCCTTTACTACAAATCCAGCACCATTCGCTTTAGTTCACCTCCTGATAAAGAATTTGCAGTCACAGCCTGGGGAATGAAGTCACAGCTGGGTGACGTTTAAGTTTTGGCATGCTTGTATTCTGCTTTTTTGGATTACTCAGCTGTTGATTATACAGTGTTTAAGCATAGTAGGTGGCATTGGGGAAGTTTAAAGCTGCTGAATTTTTTAAGGTGCCAAGGTTATTTCATTGCAGAAAAGAATGCTTTTAGTTTAAAACCTGCAATATTTTGGTCACCGTAGATACTTTACATTTAGACGTGAAAGCTTGTAGAGCTAAGTTTAACTCCAAACACTAAGACATTTACCTTAGTGCAGCTATTCATACTTAGGGCATATGGTAAGAGTACAAGTATTAACTGACACTAAATACCCTGTGTGAATCGCTGTTAATAATTCCATGATAAAATCCCTTTCAATACTGTGTTGACTTTGATCCTGATATATCATTTATTTAAACTCTACTAAAGGATCTCACATTTAAAAATCTGTGGTCACTTACCCATCAGGCCTCAAAAGCACCTGACCCACAAGCATCCATGGTCACTGAATCACTTCTGAAGTCCACAGCTGCTCTATTAAACTCTTCATGGTTTATATTTCTATCACTGCTCACCTGAGGCATCCACACCTCAACAGGAGGCAGAGTGTTTAAGTCAGCTTTTTTTAATTGCTGAAAATTGTAATTTAGGTTGCAGATTGGTGGTGTTTGTAAATTCTTGTTTCCAAATTATTGTAATTTTTGAGAAGAATTTGAAAAGTTTAGGAGAAGGAAGGAAAGAATGGAAGAACAGATAAGACAAACTTTATCCTCTCTACACACATGCAGAAAACTTTTTCAACCTTAGCAATATCCCCAGATGTATATTAACTATCTCTGCAACTATGAGACGCAGCTCATAAAATAGAGTTATTCTAAGAGAAATAAACACTGAGGAGTAAAATGAACAGCAAGGAGTCTTTCTCTGTTTCTCACAATGCATCCAGTGAAAATAGAAGGTAGCAAGTTTAAAACAAAAAATACTTTTTCTCATAATAGATAATTTTCATGGTGGAACTCGCCACCGGTGGAGTGAAAACCAGAGGAAGAAAGGAACTAAAAAAGGCTTAGGCATGTTCATGGACAGTAGTTTCAAAGGTGGCTATTGTAGCAGCTAGTCCCCACACAACTTTTGCTTCCAAAGTCTTTACTCTGGATTGCTGGGAACTGAACAGGTGATACTGCTGAACTGGCCACGTTCTTTCATACTCTTGAAGCATTTCTACTGGCCTGTCGTGGAGGTAGGGCATGGGTTAGATGTCTTTGATATGATGTAGTGCAGTGATTCTCTGTCTTCCCTAGGAGTGCAATCTGACCTCCATAAATAACCATTTCCTTACTTAGAGCTATGCTCTTCTCCACATTTTTAATTAATAATTTTTGAGAGACTTATTAAATGTGTGTTTGGATCATGAAACTATATAACCCTGTCTGGGGCATGTATGAAAACTACCATCACCATATAAATACAACCAGGGGAAGGTGAGCCTGATACAAAGCTCACTGATGATGATGAAACCTTTGCTGTGGCTAGAGTAGTTGTTAGGTTGGTTACAATATTTGTAAAATAGTTATGTCTCTTCTACCAAGGTGTACAAGCTAAGGCCTGCACTTGTAGAGTCAATGAATCCATGAAACTAGGTAGGCCTGTGTTTAAGTCTTTGGAGAATCATCATTAGCATTGTCTGTTTAAATAGAAAAGAATACTTAACCGAGTATTAATAGCAAGAGAGAGAGTACTTAATTTTTTCCTGTGCTTCTGCATGTTTCATAACAAAAATCTTAATGTTGCGTCTCGCCAAAATTTAGAAAATTATTCTTAAATATCCTATGCACCAAAAGGCAATCTTTCTCAGTATTCAATTTCTTTGACTTCGGTTTAAAAAAAAAAAAATTAAAAAAATCTGAACTTGGTTTAAGACTTTTTTTTAATTTTTTTTTTTTTTTTTTACTATAAAGCAAAAACTTCTACAGCATGGGGGATAGAAATTCTCCTTTTGGTGCAGAGCCATGAGATTCCATTACTCTGAATTCAAAACCAGCTCAACCAAGGTTGTTCACACTTGGGGTGGGAGTGGGGGAAGAGGGAAGAAGTTTTTTACTAAGCAGCAACAGCATTATTAGCATTATGCTTTTCTAGTCTAAAGTGGGAGAAACTTTTATTACCACATCATATTATCGATCCTGTTCTTTTCTAGATTGTGTGGGCTATTGTTGAAGCTTTTGAGCATTGAACACTTTCTGTGTTAAAACAGGAAGGGCTCTGACAATCAAGTATAAAATATGAAAGGTCTGACAGTTTTCAGAACAACTTTAAAAGGATAATAAATTGTTTTTAAGAAAATACATGCTAACCCCCACTCATGGCCCCATCTGATGTAAATCTATATAGATTCAATGACTTTGAATGAGTTGCCCTGTTTTTTTTAATTTGTTCTCTTGCTTTCCCCTCCATCTGCTCCAGTCCACCACTGCAGACAACATGTTTAGTTCTCGTGAGAATATGGCCCCCGTTGCAAGGGAACAAATTTGGGGTTTAATTTAATTTCCCAGTCTTTGTCTTTAATTTTTTATGCATAATCTTGCCACTGAGACCAACATTTCCATGGGGCAAGAAGAATTCAGTTGAATCTTACCCCAAAAATGATAGTGAACCCAACTCTAGTGTCTCTGTCTGTGTACCTGCAACTGCTTGAGAGACTGAAGAAGCCACATGGAAATACTACAAGAAAGTTGAGTATCATAGCAGTACTTGACAACTCTCAAAAATTTCTGGAGGAGAGCATAAATTGATTTGTATTAAAAAATTTCTGCGATTCTTCAGCTCTGGTTTGTTGCCACCAATCATTTTTAACCATGACAATTCCAAAATGTAAAAAGAACTGACTTGATCACGTTATTGGCATAGTCTGTATTTGCCTTTGTACATTGTTCCCAGCATAAGAGAGCCTGGTTACAAACAAAAAAGTAGTTCTGTCTTGCTAGAGACTGGCATAGGTTCATTCAGTATTTTTTTTCTGCAGTTTTTGAGACATTTGTTAATGCAACCTTAGCATGTTCACTACAGCTTTTTAGCATGTTCACTACTTTTCCTTTTGCTGCTATCTTTTAAGGTGGTTTTACAAATGCCATAGTTAGTGTCACTGACAGCATACTTAACAGGAATAAAACAAGAGGGCATGGTTTAATCTTCAGCAAACCCCGAGTCTAACATGACTCTTCTCATGTCCTTGATCAAACTGATTGGCATGTTATTCTAGTTGGCCGTAGCTTAAATTGTTAACTGTATATTTTTCTTGTATCTTGGGAATGCTCTGCGTCCTGTTAATCTTGGTATTCTGAATATAGAATCTGTTTTGTCCTCTACAAGTATAGTGTCTGTACACATAACACAATTAATTGTATTTGCATAATATCCAACTGTAACAGAGAGAAAGAAGGATCCCCATTGTAATAACAGGAAACAAAGGTGCAAGGTGGTTTTAAGTGATTTACTCGGGTAAATCGAACAGAAGATGTATGTGGATGTGCCTGAAAATGTACCCCAGGGTCTTGAGATTCTGTCCAGAAATTCAGGTTTTAGGTCATCCTTTTTAGCGTTATAGAAACATTACATTCTGTTGATATTTATTAATAGCCTCATGATTCAGGGAAACACCTGTTGGTACAGTTTTATGTTAGACAAATGTATAATTGGAAGAGAGCAGTTAGATGGTTAGTGCCCAGATGTTCCTTTTAAATGTCTGACTGAGTCAGTTCAGCAGCCGAGATGATGTCTGCAAGAATGTCTTTACCAAAGCACAATGTCTATTTAGAGATGGAAACAAGCTGTCTCGTGTGCTCCATAGCTGGTCGTAGGTCACGGAGCTGTTTGCCATGCTCTATGAACACAGTCCCATCAGTTTTTCTTTCACCCTTGGAGAACACAAAGATCAGCTGAAATGAACAGAAAAACAGCAATGCATTATAAGAATAAAACCTCTGCACTGTAATTCAGAATTAAATACTTTCGTGATCTATTCTTGCAAAGTATGGTCAGTTACTGCTCTGCTATGATGGCATGTGATCTTAAGTGTTGGGAAGGGAGTTTAATTAAAAAAAAAAAAAGACTTCAGTGCATCTGGCAATGGAAAAAAATTAATTTTGTTTAATTTTTAATCAGACAGCCTGAGACAACCACTGAGCACTACTTGACAATTAGAATACTAATGAACTGCACACTGGGTTAGCCTGTTTTTAAAGGACAGCAAACAATGCACTCAGAGTTGAGGGATTCTATTTCATTCCAGTCAAGTCTTCACGTTTACCTTCTCACTTTGTAAGAATTCAGGAAATATTTGCCTTGTTGTCTTCTTTAAAAATCCTACCCCATGGTTAATTATTTTTCAAATGCAAAAAGTACAGAAAGTGGTAAGTGGCTTTCTTGAAAGCATTCTTCAAAAACATATAAACAATGTAAAACATTAATCTGCACTGTTTGGGGCACCCTCAGCACCTTAAGCGTTTTCTTTTTGTTTGTTTGTTTGTTTTCATCCTTCCTCTAGCATATTTGCAACTCTCTACCATTCTGCAACAGTTTGAAGTCTTTGGTTTTCATGCTTTCTATAAATTAGATAGTGTAGTTTATTGCTCTATAGCACACAATTTCACAAAAGATAGTCAAGTTGAAGGAAGAAATAAATTGCCCATGCCTAAAGTGTTTATTTCTTATAATCTTTATAAGCAGCTATCTATAGCAAGGCTGAATATAGTAGGAAATGCTTAATGAATTCAGATGAGTTCTGAAACATAAATTAAGTAGCCTAACCATCCATAGGAGCCATGTCATACCAGCCTCACTGTGAAATGGATATTTTATTGCCCCCTCTGTGTCACATTGTCAAGCAGAATGATATAATTATACCATAGCTGAGATGAAGGATTCACACTAGCTCATGTTAGACACTCTCTTCCAGTTCCAGCTTTAAAAGTTCATGAAGGCTGTAGCTGACTACTGGGATGTAATCCTTTTGGATGTAGCCCTTTTGTTTGCGATTCCAGCATGCGGCTGCTGAAATCTGAACTCTGGCATGTCCCTGAGGCCCTGCCCCAAGGCTTGGCTCTAGGCCCATTAGGTGTTGAGGCCATGTCTGGGGCAGATGTTTGCTGAGGGTGGCAAAACAGCTTAGGGGGGCTGACAGCTTTGTGTAGTCCAGAGCCCCAGAAAGCCAGGCTTGCTGCATCTCCTCTTGGTAGCAGAAGCTGAGTTGAGGCAAGGCCGTTATCACTAAGAGGAGGGAGGCCAGTGTTACCCAAAGTAGAGTCATTGGCCTGCACCCCTAGTCCTTCCAGTGGGAAGCAGAGCCACGTGCCTGACTCTTTAGGGTTTTCAGTCCTTTTTTCGATTAGCTCTTCATTCTCCCCTCCTTCTCTCCTCACAGCAGGAGCTGTCAGTAACCAGCACCTCAGGCTTGGGAGGCAAAACTCTGTTCTTCCTACACTGCTGACCTCTGCAGATTCCTGATTTACCCTGATCCGTGTACTCACTGCCCTGCATTTGCAGTATTGGTCCCACTCTACCCCAATGTACTCCTGCTGTGAAGGTGTTGCTGTGGGAGGCAGAGCCAAGCCTACAGCAGGGAGTATCATTTCCCTAACTGGTTCAAAAGGACACCAGCTAGGGATGGAAATACAAAACAAGCTGACATGTCCTGCCTTAGAGATGGGTTATACTATAGCTGTTGAGAAAGAGGCATGCTTAAACTTCTAACGACGTGAGTAAACTGTGGTTCCAATACCCAGCAAACAAGCTGAAGCCCAGATCATCCGGGTCAAACTGGGATGTACCAAGCCAACAGCTGTCGGTCTTAAAGGAGGCGTTTGCTCACCAGTTGTGAATTTGCTTATCAGACAATGCATAGGAAAGTTTTTTTCTGTTTAAAAAGGGCTACTTAAATTTGATTTCTTTATAAGATTGTTTCAATCTTGCCTCTACTTGGCAAAAAAAGGTGGGAAAATTCTGATCCATATCATCCTTCTGGTATTTCTTCTATAATGCTGTGCTGAACTAAAAAATGTTAGTAAATGAAAGCAAGAGTTTTGTTTTCTTCAGGTTTTCTGTAAAATTTTAAATTTGGAACTTTCAAAATTGAATGGAAGAGTTGAAATCAAACCTCAAAATTAGATTCGTTAAAACAACGCAGGTCAATTTCAATCATGCCAGTATGTAAAAACAATCTGGCTTATATTTTTCTGCATATTGTACCTCCATTAAAAAAATATAACCTTCATTTAAGAGTTTACATTATGTTATATATGCATTCCTCATGTCAAGGGGTTGAATTTCTGTTAGAATTTCTTCTTGCACAATTCCCAGTTCTGGGGGCTATCATTGGTTTTCCTGTTTCTTTGGAACGCACAAAAAAGTCTGTCTTTGCGGACTGGGAGAATTAGTAGGGAGTACTTTTGCTGTAGATGGTGGTTTTATATTTCAAGAGAAGATGTGTTTTTAACAGTTGGTTTGATGTGGAATCCAGGCTGTGTGGTAAAATATGGATGTATCAGTAGAAGCCCTTTATCTTTGGATGCTGATAAAAACTTTCTTACTTTGATTAGATAAATAATGTTACCATTGTATTTTTATATTCTTTCATTTTTTGCCCCAGCTGACATTACTTCAGGAATAGAAGGTTATGTGAGCAGTCATTGTACAGTAACAGTGTTATGTGCAGCTAGGTAAATTCTCATGCAATGAAGAATAGCCGTTGGGTTTTTTTAGTTGTATATGCTAAACAATTAAAAGAAAAAACTAACAATTAACACAGAATAGTACCTAAATGTGATAAGCACTCTTTTGGAATATAGAAGCACTTGGCCATATGTTGGAAATAAAACTCTGCCCCACTTAAACTGCCGGCACCAGTAAATGAAGACCACTGTGTTTGAAGTAGTATTTAATTATGTGCCTAAGATGTAATATGAAACTAAGACATCTAAGTGAGGAATCTTTTTAAGATCTTGCCTGGGATGTGAACTATCCAGCAGTGAAAGTGGGAGGTAAAGAGTATGGAAGAAGAAATTCTGAGAAGAATCTGGAGAATACCTAGAAAGTGTGGCAGTCCATGGATGACTGTAGAGGTTTTCATTGTGAACTGGGGTCTGATAAGCAGGAAGCCATGCATTTTAAGTAATAAAAGCTTATAAACAGAAACTCACTGGAACGAGAATAAGTACTTCATATTCTGTTCAGTATCTTGGTTTTGCTCCTGCAAAAGTCAATGTGTGTGATCTAGTACATCATAAAGATGGAACCAGTGCCAAAGAGGTGGAAAAGGAAGCATTGTGGTGTCACATTGAGGAGTTACTTTCTCATGCAAAGGCAGTGTTCCAGCTCACTCCTATATGAGGTAGCTGTTCCTCCTGGGCAGGGACGTGAGGTGGGAGCTGCTGTTTTTTCAGAAATCTGCTGAGCACCTAGGTCTTGCCTCTGTGTGAGGCAGTGGCTCCTGCTAGTGTTGAAGTGCAACTATTTGCCAGACAGTGAAAGAATAACATTGGTAGTAAAGAGTGGATCGTATGGCATATTGGGACATGCTGCATTACTGAGAGGCACGGAGCTCACAGCCTGTTAGACAGCACTCACGCTTCAGAGCACTGGTTGCTTGTTTGTCAATATGTAATTCTCAGTAGTAAATGAGTAGACACTGAATTTACATTTGAAAGAGTGGAAATTCAGAATGATGTCCCTTGATGCTAGTAGTCTAAGCAGGCACTCTTGGCTTCATTTGGTTTTTTGGTGAAGGTGTAATAATATATTGAGGTACCACACTGGGCAAAGCAAGACAGAAGTAACATTTCCTTGTTTAGCAAGCTAAGACTGTCTTCAACTAGATAATAGAGACTTTTCCCCTTTTCCTTCCCCAACCTCTGCTCTCTTGGCCATCAAAGTTACAGTGAAAGCAATTGCACGTTTATTACTGCTCTGACCACTGTGCTGCTTTATGGTGATTTGTACTACTTTGTCATCGTAATCTATTTTTCAACCTTGCTGCAGTATCTGTATGTGAAAGCTACCTGGCATGTCTGACAGTGCAGGAGAAGCCAAAGGTCTTGTGGTTTACAGGTGGCGTTTTTTATGGCTTCTGTATAGTGAGTTTAGTCCCTGTACTTAATCATCTGAGGCATGTTAAACCAGGAATATTGGTGAGGCATTCTTTTTTTATTATTATTTTAAATGTCTTGAAATTAATTTAAAATAAAATTTAACTTCTGTTTTAAATCACCATAAATCAGTTTTGATGCTAAGATGAGTTGTTTAATATAGAAGCATCAGTTTTAGATGGGAAAGCAAGGCACTGGTCACTGTTCACAATTCTTTGTTAATGCATCCAGATCTCTTAGCAAGCAGTTCATTTTGCTAAAGACTACAGCTTTTCATAGGAAGGTACATATCTGAAGTGCTCATCAAAAGACACTAAAAAAAAGAACTTTTTGTTTCTTAAAATGTAGTAACTGGAGAAAGTGGAACAAAATAGTACAGCTCAGTGTTTTGTACTAACTAAGTATTTTTAATCAAAAGTCAAATTCAGTTGCCTGTCTCTAGTTATAAAACAATCCTCTGAGTGTAATTCCCTTTCTTGGGAAAAAGGGATTTTAGTTACTTGTACACAAGTAGTTCTAGGCTGATGTCTTACAGAAATCTGCAGTATTCACAACTAACAACATTAGAACAGTATACTTGAACTACTGTCCTGCTTTGAAGATGGTCAGCAGTTTTAAATGTCTCAAATTATCCTTTTTTTTCTACATAAATTAACTGTGTGTTACATTAGCCATTGAAAATGCCTTTGGAAATCTGTCAGAAAACAATTCGGTAGATTCCTCTTTTTACAGGAGAGGAAAGGTTTTGATAACTGTATTTATGTACAAAATCAAGTATGTATTTAAGTTACTGGTTATCTTCATGTAAGTGATACTTTTCCTCATAGGCGTTCTTAAAGTACTCTGTAAAGTAATTTCATCCCCTCCTGAAGGGTTATCTATTATTGGTGGTCTCCTGTTTGTGCAAATATATTAAAATTTGCCTGTGAGGCAATGTTCTTTGTCAGCTGAAATACAGTTCTTTCAAGGAGATAATCTATTGTGATAATTTAACTGTAGAAAAAATAAACCCATTATCTGTTGTCGAAATTGTGCAGGCTTCTTTTGCTTAGAAAATTTGTGTTATTTATAAGGACAAGCTTAAGTGAATCAAATCCATACGTGGAAGTAAAGGTTTCTCCAGAGGTTGAGGTCAAGCAGACCTTGACTGAAAAATGACTGATTTCGTCCAAGAAAAAATGAACAAAATGAGAGGGAGACTTTTTATAACCAGGTCTCTCTAATACCCGCTTTAAGGCATCAACCAGATTATCTTCTAAACCGAATAAACAAACTTGCTGTACTGAGCAGCACAGTATACTCAAAAGTTCATTAAAATGCATCCAACTAAGAAAGGGAGACAACTTATACCACCATATAAATACGATATAAATAATATAAACATAAGCATATTATCACATCTCCTAATCACATCTCTAAATGTGATGTTGAGTGAGATTATAGACAGTAGTTTGAAGACTGAACCAATATTCTTTTGATATTTTGATATTGATATTGGTTTAAGTTACTTTGCTTATTCCAGATGTGTTTTAACATGCAGATTAGGAATGACTGTTTTAGGAGAGTGATGAATGTGTAAATAACTAACATCTGGAAAATGCACTTAGATGCCACTGTCCTGAGCACATAAAAATATCTGGCTAGACATAAAAGACTTGATTAGCAAACTCAAAACATCCACTAGCTTCTTTTGAGAAAAGCTCCGTGATGCTATTGGAAAATGAGGGAGGGTGAGTCTTCATTGTTTAGAAAAATGAGCCAGGTCCATTCATTGAAGAGAGTGAACCTGCAAGTTTCAGGGAAGCCGAGCACATTTTCAATGCAATCAGGTCTTGCATCCACAGATGCATGCACAGAAATTTAGCTGCTATCTTTCCAGAGACTGAGGCAGCAATGTTAATAGGTTCCAAGCACAGACAAGCACTATCTGTTTCCAGAAAAAAAGCACAGTAATTGGAAACAATTAGGAGAGTGTACACTGAATACAGAATAAGTTGAATAGTTAGACTGCTTGTGCTGTTTGATCAGTTTAATATTGCTGCGAGACATGGAGACAGCATATTCAGCCCAGCAAAATTCTCCTTGGGTGCTTGGGAGTTAGAGCTAAATCGCTTGACATCTTTAGTTTGCTTCCTCCTTCTGACCCTAAAAGCAGCCAGGGGTATTGGGAGTAAATGTGGGGAGATTTGCAAGCCGGCTCCTTTCCTGTTACCCCAGCGTGAATATATAACATCTTTCCCTCTCGGCCCTGTTTTTCACCAGACATAGGATGGTTGAGGAACTGAGGTTACCTCTGTCCAGTAAATCAACTGAACTTAAAGACATCCATTCCTTGGTCTCAGAGGGAAGCTCAGAGAAGACCTCCATTGATTTCAGTGTTAGGAATTTCAATTAACAGCGCTTAAGTCCAAAAATAGATTTAAATAGGAGACAGGGATTTAAAAGAAAATTTCTAGTTCTGTAAACAGGCATGCTTAATAAAAAATATTATGGAAAAACTGTATAGCTACCTTGTGGAATTACTCAAAATTTTAGAGTATGCCTCTTGTTCAAAAAGGCCCCATACAGCACCGTTTCTAGACTAGTTCCTTTTGTTTGTTGTGTATTTAGGCTTACACTTGTTTAGCTCAATAGGGGGTGGGTTTTTTTGCCATTTTTAATTGTGCCAGATTTATACAGTTATGGGAAAGAGCTGGACTCTTTCTAGTGTATGTTTTTGTTTTGTTACAATTCTGGTAGCAGTTAAATGGCAAATTTACTCTGGAAAATGACTCGGAGAAATAGCTTCCTGGTCATTTATTAACTGTTTATGAACCACTCTATGATCACATCATCTTTGTTATTCCTAACACCTCTGTATCAAAGGCTGATTTCCAGATTACTTTGTGGGGCTAGGGATAATTGAGAAAGGAACCTTGCAGCATGAAAACATACCCTGTTGGATGAGGTTTTTGGTTTGGGGTTTTTTTTAGTTATTTGCTGGAGCGAAACTGTATCTTAAGAGTTTTCAGGATTGTCAATAATACATAATATTCACTGAAGCTGACAGTTATTGTGAATGAAAAGTTTTTTGGGACCAAAGGTGTGTTATCACCACTTCTCTATTTAAGTAAGTTGCATAAGAGATTTTTTTTATTATGACTTTGACTATGTACGAAAGCCCAGTTGTCCTCTGTTTTAAACCAAAATGGAAAATAACCAGAGAGAATTCAGTCATCATCAGCAAAACATAAGGCAAAAAACTTGGTGCCTAATGATATGGTTTTCAGAAGGCAGCTTGCTACTCAGACCAGTGGTGGGAGGAAAAACTAGCATGAGAATATCTGTGCGTTTGTGACAGAGCATGTTCTAGTCTGATACGTAAGGAAAATGTCGAGTAGCAATTCTTTTACCTTAAGACTCTCATGCTATTCAGCAGGCACGTTTGATGATGGGTAAATAATTGAGTGTAATTATTTTGGGAACCTCTGTCTGGAGTTTAGATTCCTCCTGTCGTGTCTTCTCTGTAACTCATTTTTTCCCTTCCTTTCTATTCTTATCTCACATTATTTTGAGCTGCCATGGTATTGCTTGCTTGTGATGTACTCAGTATGGATGCCACAATACAGAATGGTGTGCCACACCTCAACCAAATTAATTTAATTGGACATCTGCCACGAATTTTGGGGGAGAGAAGTCTTGAGGCTTAACAAGGAACGGTATTGTATCTCCCTGATACTTGGACATTTTTTCAGAACAATTTTAATGAAATAAGGAAGCTTTGCTGGACCATCTTATCTTTGTTTGCAAACTCCTTTGGCTTTGATACATTCCAGGGATTGAAGTTAACAGTTTCTCTGTTGAATCTGTTCAGTTCTTAGTTTGTGTTTTTACTTGTAAAGTGAATAAGCATCTATATATTTATAAGCTATGCTACCATGGCCTTCAGCAAACATTGCGGTTGATTAAAGCATTGGACAGAGCAGGTTTATCTGACTCCAATTCATCAGCATCCAGAGGTTATGAACCTCAGCTTATTAGGGCTGTATTAATGATGTGATTAATGGTATTGTACCTCTTCCTTCCAGTTTTGCTCTGGAGGTTGACTTCCATAGCAACAGGTCATCATCAGGGAAAATTCTGGGGTAAAGTCTATTAACGATTCCCATCTTAAGGCTGGAAACTCTGAATTATATTGGAGATTCACACTTAGCAGTGTTACTAGAAAACACATCATTAGAAAGGGAAAAATGGATGGGGCATAAGTTTCATTCTGCTAAAAGAACAAAACTGAAATGTGTCTCTCTATATTGGGATTTTGGGGTGGGGTTCCCCCCACACACACTTTTGCTTTCAAAGATGCAAACAGTGTTTGACGATATTTGGGACTACCACATCCATAAACCCACTCTTTTAGAATGAAAAATGTTGAATCAGTGTCCATTGTACAACAGGTTGTGTTTATACGGAGGAAATGTACATGTGTGACAGGATGCCCTTAATAGAGGAGACAGTAGTTTATTGTTTTGGAAAACTGCCTTGGAAGAGACTCGGAGAAGCCATCCTTGTGCCCCAAGTAGGATCAGATTATCGTTTCTATTTTGTAGATCATCAGTGATGGAAAACCCATAGCTTCCCTTGACAATCTATTCCAGTGCTTCATTATTATTCTCAATGGAATGGTTTTCCTAAAGTCTATCCTGGATCTTTCTGCTTGGCATTTGAGCCCGTTACTACTTGCTCAGTCCATCACCGGTATGGAGAACAGATTATTTTCTTCCTTTTTTCCTTATATTGTGACTCAGTTTTTTCGGCTCCGATGGTGGTGGTTGCTCTTTTTTTGAATGTCCCCTGTGTGTTCACATCTTCCTTGAATATCCAAAACAATTGTGCATTGTTATGCTTGCGATTCATAGATTGGAAATAGCCCCCAGGTGACAACCCCACCTCCTTTTTTTTTTTAATTTTTTTAACAGGACTGTTACTAACTAGCTTTTCCTTATCTTATGTTTGTGATTGAGTAATCACTGTTTCTCTAGCTCATTAAAACCTATTTGAATCCTTCTCTAGTCCTCCAACATACTTGCAATCCCTCTTACTGTCAGGGATATTTTCTTCTATCTACCATCTAGGTGGTTAAGAGAAACGCTGAAAAGGACTGGACCCTGGACAAACCCTTTGAAGCACTACTCAATACCTCTTTGTATTTGACAGTGAAACATTGGTCCTCCGTGGGTACAGTTACCTAATTTCTGTTTTCAAATTTCATCATGACTTACTGAAGTCAAGATGTATGACAATTACTCCTCTTCTACTAAAAAGACCTATTAGCCACACACGGGAAGAAATTGGATTGTTCTGTCAGTTTGTTCTTAACAAATCTATATTGATTGCTACTTTTGTCTGCCTTATCATATAGCTGCACACAATGGTTTGCTTTATCCAGAAATGTTCTCGAATCTGAAGTTCAGCTTGAGTTGTCTGTGGTTTCTCAGCTCTTCTTTCCTCCTGTTCTAAGCACGGGCAATACGCTTGCCCTTTCAGCCATCTTCCATGAGACGTCACAGAGCTGCTATCAGTTCTCATGTTGGTTCAACTATTTTTTTGTATATCTTAGCTGATATTTGTCAGGCCAACTAAATTTGAAAAATGTAATTAATAATCTCTGTTCTCAGTTGAGCTCTGACTGTTGTTGCTATTAATTCTGCTTGACACCAATAGATGTCCTTCATGAAAACTAATGCAAAAAGTGTTTAAACCCTCTGGCTTTCTCTACATCTCTACATTCTCTCTGAATAGTTGGCTAATGTAGTCTTTCTAGTTGTAAAGGATGATATCTGCTTTATTTATTTGTTTACAACTTACTGCATAGATACTTTATGTTGTGTTTAATAGCTTGCATGGTTCCCTTCTTGTGGCTGCCTGAATTTGGAATTGTATGGAAATCTCTGGAGAGGGAGATTGCTCCTTTTCCGAGAGCATGCTCAGGACGGACACGTTTCTGGAAGGTAGACTGTGGCAGCTAGGTTTTGGAACAGAACAAATGAGGAAAGCGAGAGACTTATGAGACAGTCAGGTAACAGACACACAGGGGCCAGGAGGAGGCTGGAGTATGTATATACCTAGAAAGGGCATAGTGGCTGCTGGATTAGAACAAGACTGAAGAAGAAAAACAGTCTGTAAGGACGTGGTAGGGAGAAAGGAGCTTCATTTTCAAAGCTTTTTATATCTTTCTTATTTGACCAGTCTGAGACTTTCCTATTTAAAAAAAAAAAATTACATTGTTCTACTTCACGTTTAGATATTGCAAGCACTTTGGTGTTTTGGAGCACTCACTTTAAGGGCAGGTTATGGGCAGATCCACTTCAGAAGTCTGCCTGACCTGGTCTCTGCTCAGCTGTGATCATAGGGTTCCTTTGTTTGTTATGGTCATGTTTTGTGTCTTGACCTTTTTGCTTGTGCTCCAGCTGCTTGTGCCATTCTTTTACGCTCTTTAGTGATCTGACCTAGTTGGTAAGCTTCTTTCCTGCGTTTGAGGTCAATGAGGAAGTCATGATTTAGCAAGGCTAGTCTCTTACAACACTTCTGTCCTTTTACATGGAAATGGGCAGAATTTGTGTGCTCAGTGTTAGTTGTCTCCCATGCTGCCAACTCTATTTTACTATTTTTTTGTGCATTGAGAACAGCAGTAATGCCTGATTTCAAGGATGAAAGGTGAGATACGTCCATAGGGTTCAGTCCCAACTTTCTCCAGGAGAGAGTACTTCCTCTTAATCTCATGGTTTCTGGTTGTAACATTGTGTGGCCTTAGATAATACGAGCAACCAGCTTCTTCCCTGTGCAATTGCCAGGTTATTCTTTACTACTGGCTCCTGTTCTGTATAGCTGTCCAAGTGGTTTGTTATAGTGGCCTTTGTATCTTTTGGCATCCTCCTGATCACAGATGCATTTCTGACCATATCCTTTAGCTCTCCTTCTTGCTTCCTAAAAGTTTATACTGGCAAGCATCATTGAATCAGAATCTCCTTCCCAGCCTTCACTGGAACACAAATGTAGGTGTCTCTTCTGTCAGGTACAGTTCAGGACTGTGGCCAAGGTATTCAGATCCCTAACTGGGCATGGCTCGCAGCTGCAGGTAGACACAGAACAAACAGATGGCTATGGTGGTACTGTTTTGTCCTCATTGGTCTTCTGTGTATTATAACCTTTATCGACTGTTCTGTATATCCCCTCAGGAATTTCTTCTATTTATTGCACAAACACATCAGGCTATGGAAAGTAGTAGTAAGTTAGCATTAGTTGCAAACTAGTGAATTTCCCATCTTCTCTACATCTAAACACACAGCCCTTTTATACTGAACCCTACCTGTTTGTATTTTCAAGAAAGAACGAACCTGGAATAGAAGATAAGATCCGACTGTATCGGTGAAGAAGGATATAGAAGAGAAGACTCCTATTTAAAATTATACATAATTAGACTATTATGTTCTTAATGGTCATCTATAATCTTGGAAGAGGACTGCCAGGCATAGAAGAACATATTTAGACCTAGAACTGGATTATGCGATAAGGAACTTTACCTCAATTATCTACTACAGGACATTCAAGCAACACTTAAAAGGCTTTTACTGTGCAAACTCTTTTCTTGTTGAAAACAGTTTGGCTTCACTGTTGTGAAGAAGTGCAAGATTATTTGGTAAATTACCAAGGATTTAGAGAGTACTCGAGATAATCTGAGGCAAATTTGGAAAAATAAGATAAAATCTTTTACTGCTGTGATGTTTTTTAAAAAAATGTATTTATATTAGTAGTGTAACTTATTGCAGGAAGACATTGAGGAAGGGGTCAAAAGTGTATTACATTGTTGTAGGAATAATGGGAACATTTGCATTGGATAAATTCCTTTTTTTGTGTCAGGACACAAACAACTAAAACATATATTTATAATGTATAGGTTTGTCGTCTCCTTCTCTGAATGTCTGATGCTAGCTCATGTCCAAGACAGAATATTTAATTAGGTGAACCTTAGTTGTCATCCGGAATGACAGTCTATATTTTGGTTGATATTTCCACAAATGTGTAGAGGAATTGGAAATTACAGAAGTTTTGTCCCAATCTAAAATTTTAGACAAATTTTGTTTTCTGGCTGGCTTTTTCCCTTTCATAAAAGATAGCTATTCATATGAAATCCAAAGAAAGAAATTAACAGAAGTGAACAGAAGTCGGTAAAGCTGAACATTTTCATGGTAAATTTTTATGTGGCTATGAAAATGATGGATTTCATAGATTATTTTCTTTAGTGTAGGAACAGTACTAATTGTAGTTTGCCATCATTGTTAAACTAGGATTGTGAATTTAGCCCGTGGCAGTATAACAAGAACTTATGCCAACTCGCAGCACTGTGCAGCTGCTGAAAACCCCCACTCTAGCAAGAGCCTTGAAGATGTATGAATGCAAAGCTTCAGCTCTGTCGATCTTTGAAAAACATTGGAGCAGATTCTACTCTAATGTGTGCCAGTATAAACCTAGAATTACTTCCATGATGACTGTTGAACGGTTTTCATCAATGCAAATGAAATAGTGGTTTTGTTCATTGAAACAGGCATGGATTTATGGGGAAGGGAAGGACTAAGAAGGCTAAGCTGTCCAATTAGCATCAGACAGCCTGGCATACTCCCTTTAAATTGGGGCTGTATCTGTCCCTGAGTGGCAGTAACCAGTGTGGCAAGACTGTAGTAAAGCACAGGGTATAAGTACGCCAAAATAAGGTCTTCACTTACGTTGGTAGATGCAGACATTTGCGCAGCACCTGCACTGCCTTTGTCGTTTTTTCAAAAGCACCAAAGTAAATTAAGAAACAAGCCTAACTAAAATATTTTTTTTCGTGGAGCTTCACCCTATAAATTGCTTACGAACATTTTCAAAGTCCATTCTAAGTCACTAAGTTTTCCATTAAATTGTTAACATAAAACATTTCTAGTGGTAATAAGCACTAGAAGTTTATGTTGATAAGCATAATGCACGAAACATACCCCTGCTGTAATTCCACTGAGGAAAACCGAAATTAAGTAATAACAAGGACTAATAGTCTAAGGAGATTTTAAGGGTGCACTTGGGGTTGCCTCTACTTGTATCATTGGTGAATTTAACCCTGAAAATTATTTTCAGGGTAGACAAGGAGGATGTGCATATTGTAATTACGAATAGTTTGGCCTTATAATGTACTCATTGTTAACACTTCAGGAATTAAAGCCACAACAGCCATGTTTCTTCCTTCTACCTCTGAATAATGAAGAGACTCATATGGCTTTTAGATGGGGTTTATGTTTCTCTGCCACCTTCAGAGCTGTGTAAATGGGAGGGATGGAGAACCTTATTCCAGTGAGAAGTTACTGGTTCCTCCCTGGCCAGTAACTGTAATAGGATTTCTGTCATCAAATTTAGTCTGTCTAAAAGCCAAGCTTCTAGACTGAAGTAGTAATGTCTACCTTCTGTAGTCATCGGAGAGTAAGGGACAACTGGAAAAAGCAAGTTATCCCATCTGTCTTAGGATGCTGATGAATTGTCCTGTGAAAGTGCTTGTTCCTCACCAGTGGTACTAGAAGAAACTTAGGCAATGACCTCAGACTATTAAAAAGGCACTGCCGGCCAAGCATGTTTTGCTTTCTTGGGAAATAATACTTTTCATTTTGTTTTTCATCACATTTTGTGTTTAAACATCTCTGTAAAACTTACAAAGGTACAGAGCAGAGCTGCGGGTTTTCTCTGTTTAGTTTCTGCTTCCAAGCAAGGTGGTTATCTTGGAGACCAATGACAGCCATTTGGAAAAAGCCAAAAGCAATACTTCAAGTGTGTCCATTGGATAAGACAGATGGCAAAAACAGAGAACTTAGGTTTTCAACGTATTCCTTCAACCTATTTTATTTTAGTCTTTAAAAGGCAACACTGTAGTTTCAGATACTCAACTAAATCTGGGGAGACAAATATTATACTTCCTACAAAGCTGAGAAAATACATATTCTGGAATCAGTTCTTAGTCGTCTCCTGGTGAAAGAGAAAAGTTGTTTCTTGCTATGCAGTCTTATGCTTTGCAGGTACTACTTGTGAGTATCTCGGTGGCACTCTGTGATTTAGCTTGCAATTTCAGCAAGTTTGATTCAAGGAGACTTTGTCATTTGAGCTTTAGTCAGTTCCAAACCCAGACTCTAGATTTTTTTGATAGTACAGTAATTCCTGACTTTCAATGTGTTTTTGAGAACTGCTGATTCTCAGGCATTCTTACAGACTTTTCTGAGAGTCCTGAGTACCTACGTTTCTCAGGATTAAATTTTGCAAAGGTGTCTACTGTGATTTTTTTTTTTCTCCCTTGATATTAAGGCTACCCTATTCTGCCTCTGCTGCAGCACATTATAAATTGCTTTCATATAACCTGTGTTTCCCACTGAGGTACAGATACTTTGGATTCAAGAACAGCCCTGTAGAGATGAAGCTTTCCTAAGAATTTTTATTTCTATTAAAGCTTACAATGTTAATATTTTTAGTAAGGCTTTTCAACTTATGTTACAGAAGGTATGCTCTCCTGAGCAGATGAGGCATGTTATCTCTCTGCGGGAATCCTCATGTCATAGCCAAAAATGGCAGTTTAAAATCTCCTATTTGGACTTCATTACATTAGGCACAACCTTGCAGTGCGAAAACCCAGATGTTTTAATGCATAAAAAAAATACTCTGTTGCATACACCTAGCCAAATTAATTATTCGGTAAAATGTTTGTGGTGAAGCAGCAGTTAATAGAAGAGTGGCAGATGTCATACACAGAAGTGTCCATTTCGCTATGGTGCTTTATGGTCTGTTGTGACAGCTAAATGAAGCAGCTCAACAGCTGTCGGCATGTTAATGTTTTGGATTAAATAAACACACTTGGAAGAACTTTCCTCTGATTTTTAAGATGTAATGACTTTGAAGGCAGCCGTGCTTCTTTGCAGATGAAGTTTGAAGTGTTTTGTAAATGATGCCCAGATGAAATGGGGAATAGCATTGAATGGTAAGGTAGACCAGCATGTTTTAGCTTCTTTGGAGCTGTGTAACTCTGAAACTCAACAGGGCTTGGAAATTCCTACTCAGTCTAAACACCAGAAACAGAGGAGATTTAAAGAAGAGTTGCAACAAGGTAGATACTCTTCTTCCTTTGCTTTATAGTCTTTAATAAGCACGGAGAAATAAGCATAAAAAAAGAGAAGCTTTTAACTTGTGAAAAGTGAGGAAACCAATCAAAAAAACTGGACACGTATAAACAGAACCAATATAGATTCTGTCCATTTCTGTTAAATTCAATCCAGAAGACTCAGGGCTGAATGCGTGATCATTTTAAAATATTTCTGTTTTGTTTTTTTTGTTGGTCGGTGATTGCTTTGTAATGTAGTCGGCTGATTCTCCAAGAAATCGTGTTTTGCCTGAGGGTTTTCTTGATTGCCTTCCTGACCTCAACCATTTTGGAGTCATAGTGCCTGATGTGGGTGTAATATATGGACAGATTCTGCTGTGTGTAGCTGGCCAGTCCTTGATAATTTTCAAGTAGCTTATCCATTTCATAGGATCTGAGAGGGTATCCTTTATTGTTATGAAAAATACAGCTAGTGGGATTCTCTTTGGCATGATAATTTTCATGCTTGGTTGTCAAATTGAGTAGGGGCATATTTTTCAGCACCAAGGCTGCTGGAGAACAATGAGATAATTATCATCATAGTTTTCTCCTCTCCACCTCGAGTTCCTGCTGCTTTTTTCTCTGAGAGTCTGCTTCTGACTGTGGCTGGCTGGCTTGTGTCACGAAGTGAGAAACACACAGGACACCTGAGGTCTAGACCATTCACCCAGGCTTGCAGGAATGAGTGAAGATTTACCATCATCAGAGCATCTTAAAAGTTGGAAAGAAGCATTTGTAATGGCATCTGAGGAACTGCAAGGGAGCTGCATCTTTAACTGTATCTGTGGATGGAGCAACGACCACTTATTTCCTGACACTCCCTGCTATTCCCAGTACGTAATTTTTAGAGTGCAAGCATGAGCAATTACTGAATGTCTTATCTCCTGCTCTGTCCTCATTTGTTCAGCAAAGAGAGTGGAAGCTTAGTGAGCTCCTTTGAGAAATGCACCAGGACCATGGAAGACTGGAGAAGGGTTTTGCCTGGGAGCTCTACCAAAAAAGTAATTTTTGTAACTTTTTCTACATCAACCCTGGGAGCTTGATTACATAGCTTTCTTTAGGATACGTAAAACCAGCAACAGATAGATAAACTCACTCTTTTAATCTTTCTTTTAAAAAAAAGAAATGCAAATGCATGGATGACAAGCAATGATATAAATATTACAAACATTTATATGAAGTAAGTGGAAGTAAAGTGTAATGCTGTTGGAAAATGAGGGTTGCTGCAACTTAAGCATAGAGGCTTGCAGACTTTTGTTGCTTGGGTTTTTCATTTGGTCGCTATTTCGGGAATCTTGGGGTTGAAATTTTGTGGCAGCCACCCCATGTTCAGTCCGGAGAGATCAGAGGGGAGCTCTTAATAGCCATTGCTTCAGAGCCCCGTGGGAACAAGTCTGGCAGACTTGTTTTCTGAAGTCTGCTGAGGCCATTGGATGGTGGTATTATGCCGATGAAGGGAAAATGTCTTTGCATTTCTCTATATTCACTTCTTTTCTCTCCTGAATTATTGCAGTACTCTCGTCAATTAGCAGGCAGGCCATGATGCCTTGCTTGGTGAGCTTTCAGCATGCCTCTCTCTTCTCTCCTGTTTCTCAGACCAGAGGTGCCCCTTCCAGTTCTCACACATCTGTCCTTCCTTCTTTGGTCTGACCAGATGTGGCTGTTCTTAAATCGTAAAAAGCACTTTTAAATAGTATGGAGAAGATGGAAAAGAAGTTGATCAAAACCCAAGGTGGACACCCTGATTGCAGGTAAATCATGACCGTTAAAGGTCCCTTCCAACCCAAACTACTCTATGATTCTATGAAATATGTAGCTTTCAGAACAGTGCAGCCCATCAATAGGGCTAGAAAACAGGTTCACCGTAGGATATTCTCAGTTCTCTGGTGGACTGCTCATTTCAGAAGAGTGTAAGGCAGCCTGGTCAGCCCTAGTCATTTGCAAGCAGTTGAAATATCAACTGGAATTACATGGTGAAGGTACATTCTATGATTAGAATGAAGTTTAGTAATTTAGCACTCAGGGACATCATTATGCTTCCTAAAAGGAATTCAGAGTATGTGTTATCTTCCTCTGTTGTATTAAGAATAGAGTCAGATCAACATAGGACACTTCAACTAAATAGCTAGATAACAGGGTGGGTGATTTGGTTTGGGGGTTTGTGATTTGTTTGGTTGGGGTTTTTTTTTGGGGGGGGCAGGAAGAGTGTTTTTTGGTGGTGTTTTGTCTGTGGGTTTTATTACATTTTCTTAGCAAGTTTGGACATTCACAGCTGTAAGTGACGTTGGTAAAATATGTGGAGGACTAGAACATCTAAAAATCAGATCCTTAATCTGTTGTCTTGAGTATCAAGACTTCTGAACTGGTTTTGATGCCACAATAGAATAACAAGTACGTGACCGTTGGTTACTTTTGGGCTTGGAAGCAGCTCTGATCACAATAATTTTTCACTAGCTTCTCTTTCATGCTCACCCTTAAATTCTCATTTAAGCAAAAGCCTGGCCTGTAGATATTTTAATTTATATTTTTGAAACCTCCAAAAATCTATTGCTTACAGCTGCTTTTTTCAACTCAATAAGCAGATTTCCCCTGGAAAATACTTTGTTGCCCTTACTTTTCACCCATATAACAAATAAATGAGCTTTAATTACTGGTTTTGTAGGGATTGAGTCTCTTTCAGGTTTTGATTTCTAATTTGAAATTGGGTAAATAAAATAAATGCGGTCTCTATATCAATAGAAGGCAAAGGAAGATTAAAAAGTAAGGCGCTACTTCTGTAGCTTTACAACAATAGAATAAAAAGTGGAATAATGAACTGTAGATGTATCTAATTACATAAATAATGCATTTGTGTAATTGTCTAGTAGGGGTGTGCTAATGAATCAATTATTTTTAATTGTAGGATGCTTGATTGTTTCAGAAATATAATTGATTGTAATCAAGAATCAATTAAATGTTGGTAGTAATCGTATTTATCAAATTTAATATATTATTATAGTTTAGAAACGTTTTCAAAAAAGGAAGTATCAAAGGACTATACTGGTGTTATGTGTTCATACCATTGGGCTGATGGGGTGGCGCTTACTGTAATAGTGCACAATAGAAAAGAAACATTTATTTTCTTCTCACCTTTTTTCTGATCTCATCTGATCTGTGAGGATAAACAAGGGTTTAGACTTGCTCAGTATTCATAACTCTTAGCTTGCTGTATGAAGCAGGCTTTGATAGAAACCAAGTGCCCCCATGTGAGACTCTTTCAAAGGTGTGAAACTTGCAATCCTGACCATATCGTAAAAATAGTGCTCTGCACAGCAGGGTGGTGGTGTGCGAGGAATTCATACCAGCCTGCCTTCCCCAAATGCCCTGACAAGCAGTCAGCCTAGATAGGCTTTCTCTTCGGAACTATTTTTGGGTTGCAGTGTCTCATGTGGAACTGTTAGCTTTTACCCCAAACTAGTTATTGTTCTTCTTGCAAATAAAACTTTAACTAATAATTTTAATTTGAAGGAACTTCATGTACCTGATGTGCACAGAAGAGGTGTTCAGTCTGCCTTCCCATGACTCTGCTGGCTATACAAATACAAAGGACAAACAACTAAATGAAGTTGATACGGCTCTAAATGGATAGTGAGCTGACCACGTAAATGAAGAGGGCTCTGTTTTAACATTGACCTCTCTTTGGTATCATACGCAGATGTTTTGTTAATGCTGAACCAGTTTTGGCCTTTGTAGAAAGGGCCAATTTTGAGGCTCATTACATTGTGGATGGGAGAGTGGATTATCTATTAACTGCATAAGTACAGACCATACGTACAGTTCATGTTTCCATGGGTTTACAGGCCCTGATCAACGTACTTGACCAGCTTGTGTGCCCAGGGAAATCTGAAATCTGCACTCAAGAGTAGGTAAAGCACAGAGCTCCGCACTAAGGGAAGCTGTTTAAGGACCTGTGATCTACTACTACAGTTCCATGAGAAGAAGCATTTTTTTGGCAAGTGTGCAAAACATGTGGATAGTAAATATAGAGAGTGCCATCTACTGACGTGTAAGGGGAGAATATATATGTGGTATTGTCCAGAAATGTGCCGACTCAATAAAGTTGTTGTTATGCTCCAAATGGCTTCCTGAGTGTAGATGCAAGCGTGAGTCTAGTTTGGGCTTGTCTTTCCCCCATAGCGCCATAAAGGGATCAGTCAAGCTGCCTGATGTAATCTTGGTATTTCTGAAATCTTGTCCTTGTAACCAAAAGCCCAAGATTGATGTGCAAAATTTCAATGGGAAGGAGGGTTTTTTTTAATTATTATTTTTAAATCAGGTTGGGAAGAATCTAAACTGGTTATTTTCTGAAGCTTTTTGGACTGGTGTCACTGAAAACCTGGTGTAACCTCTGCCTCGTCCTTAGGTCTTTTGCTGGATGAGCTGCAGAGGAGCTACAGAAGTGAGAAGCTGGGTTACCTCTCCCTTGTTTTTTTTCCTCAGGAAATTGAGTGTTGAATTCTCATTTTACTACAGAAAAGTGCTCTATCAGAAAATATCTGACTATCACTATAAATTGCTCCTTACTTTGACAAAGAGAAATTATCAGAATTATTTGCTTTCCTGCCTGTGGGGGCTAATTATTTGAGTAGTGAATTTCTGAACCTGAGGATGAAGAGAATAATTGACCTTTTTTTTTTTCTCTTCTTTCTAGCACTGTTTTCTAAACGTAAAAGGTGTATGTGGAAAAGAGAGCACAGTAAAGAAAAAGGAAATTTTAGGCTTCCCCCCCACCTCTGAAAACATCAGCTTACTGCTCAGAAAAGGTTAAAAAGACAAATCAAACGTTAGGAAATATTAGGCTAGAAGTGAAGAGCAAAACAAAGAACCTCATTATTCCACTGTATAAATCTGTGGTGCATCGTATCTGGAATGCTGCATATGCAGCTTTGGTCTCCCTGCTTCAAAAGAAATGTTACACAAACTAGAGATGGGTAACAAAGATCATTAGGAGTTAAGGAGCTGCTACTGCACTCGACAGGGTCCTACAAAAAACACAAGGGAGGAAATGGTTATTCTCCACTACTCATACTAGAAGAATTGAGAGGCAACCAAATTTACAAAAAAATGTTACTGTGCGCAGATGAAATTGTGGAACTTTGTGCCATAGTATGATCTGAGAGCCAAAATAATGGGATTCATGAAGAGTACTTTGGCTGTTAAAAGTTGCAGCAGTTGCAAACTTTGACTTGGGAAGCCCTTTCCCTTCTAACTTGGGGCAATCAACACTGCATATCCAGGAAGGATCACTTTATTATCATCCCATTTCTTATATTTTCCTCTAATTACAGCCTACTGGACCCAGCAGGAAATAGATTATTAAACCAGGTGGGTTTTTAGTCTAACCCAAAGCAGCAGGAGCCAGAAGATAGGACCTTGCCTCTTACCCTGTGTCTGCAGAGTCATGCCCTATTTTCTCTCTGCTCTGTTTGTGGCCCAAAGGGCTGAATAATTTTTGCATGGGTGCCACTGGGTGTCGTTTGGGATGACTGGTAGGCTCTGCTCAGAGTATCCTTCAGGAAGGGACAGAGGTGTGCCCAGAACAGGATTCCTGACTCCACTTTGTAACACAGGTGCCTAAAATAATTAGGGGCTGTGGTGCCAATCTTTCAGATTCCCAAGGCATTTACTGGCTCTATACCTTAATTACGAACCAAAGACAATATTCTTCAGTTCATCTGTAAATATCTCTTGAGGCTACTTGTCAAGAGAATTTCTTCTGGCTTTTCAAACTCAAGTGAACTATTTTGATTATAAGATAATATAATGTAAACATGTCACTAATCTTGTGAACGTGTTTGTATGTAAGTATGCTAGATAATTTCCATTAGATGTTTGAAGTGGAAAATAGCGTACAAAAATTGCAAACTTCTGCAGTTGGAACTCCTCTAGGTGTCCTCAGTTTCTTCCCAGGTACCTGCTTACCTTTCAGACATGGTACGCCAGCTCCCACATTTCCATAAAAGCTTTGCTCGTCAAAGCATTTTTCCTTGTTTATCATTTTAACCATATAATTTGCCTCACACTTGAATGGCACTGTTGGCCCACGTCAACAACTAACCTTCAAAAGATTAAGTAATTCTTTTCCTTCTGTCTCTTTTGTTGCTTGCTTTCCTTCAGTAATTCTTTACCATTGAGGTGATGCCAAAGGGCCATGATTGAGGAACAATATGTATGTGCCATCTTCAAGTATACAAAGAAAAAAAAAAAAAAGACAAAACCAGAGAAAGGTCTTTGTTCTAGTCGGTTAGCAAACCTAGGAATCATGCCGGCTTCCTAAATTGGTTGCCAGTTATGTTCTGTAATGTCTTTGCTTCCATAACATAAAAATGCATGTTGCTAACCTTGTTAGTAGGGTTTCTCCTGTGGTCTTAACACCCACATTTAATTTCTGGGATCATTCTTTTGAATTTTTATCATGCTTACATGCAAGCTGGTGTCAGAATGTCTGTTGAGGATGGTTTCACTGAAGGAGGCCGTCTGGAAGGGTATTAAAGTCCTGATGCAGCTGAGTCTTGTGACCTTGCACCCAGAGATGGGAATGTTGCACCGATATCCTTTCAGGTTTTTTGTTTGTTAAGTGTTGGTGCATGTCTACTGTGAAGAAATGTTCTTAAGCAAAGTTAATTCTGTGTGATTGAAATAATTTGCTGGAGAATGGCATCTGGATTGGAAATTGCAGTCCTTGCAGTGCTACGGTGCTACACCACTAGTCCAGGAGGTCACACGTTGGCAAACACAGAACTCATGCATTTCTTTCAGTGATAATACTGTCAACTCCAATTTACAGCAGTCTGGTTTAATGCAGACCTTACCAATAATTTGTAGTGATCAGAAGATCAATGAGATTTAGTGTTCGCATTCTGAATGAACAAGTAAGGGTTAGGTGGCCTCCTGGGGGCTCCTTTCTCATCTTTGGCTGCAACAGCTCAGGCTCCTCAAAGTTGAAGCTGTAATTCATTGATGTAATTTTAATTTTAGGATGTAAAAACCCAAACACTTGATGTTTTTAAAGTTAACAACTCATGAAAGTTAAATCAGGGTGCTGTGTCAGTGATGGAATTTTATCCCCTTGTTTTTTAGCCATACAAATGTAAGCAAACCCTGGCTAATGGCCTCTGTTGTTAGCAGCAGCATGCTCTGACACAGTGGTTCAGTTCTACAGCAATCTTTCTTAAGGGCTTTCTTTCCCCCATGGGGTGACCTCTTTCCTGGCTCATTGAGATAAATTCTCCAAGATTCTTGACCTGATCTGATGGAGGCGGAAACTGAACAGCAGTTTTAAAATCAGTAGTCTTCACATGAGCGCTGTGTCTAGCACATATTTTGCCTTTAAAAATAAAATAAATAAAGGCCCTCCCTGCACCCAAAACCCAGCCATGGCTTTAGCATCTTCTGGCATAGAGGCATTTCATGCAACCTGTTGAATTAAAAGGATTTTTTTTTCCGTCCCCATATCTAATTTTTATGTATACAACACTGAACTTGTCCAAAGAAGGCTTACTCAAAGCAGCAAGGCATGAAGAATAAATTGCTGAGAGCTCCAGTGAGAAACGTGTCATGTGAAATCACAGAGGAAGAAGAGCCAGCAGCTATTACTGTGTTACTAGGAGAAAAGCCCTTCCACAATGAAACACAAGGATAAGACAGAGGAAAACATATTTTAGCTCTCCTAAGCTCTAGAGTTTCGTTTTTTGTTTGTTTTTTTTTTTTTTTAATAAACCTGAAATCTGTTCTCTTATGTTGTCATCTACTGCAGCCCTCTCAGAAGGAAATCATTGAGATCTGAGACTGTACACGATATAAAGCCACTTTTGATTTAGAGGGGGAAAAAGAGCAGCATTAGAGAGAAAATAAGAGTTTCTCTGACAACAAATGCAAATGACCTGTAGTACTTGTTGTTAGTTGTAGTCTTGTAGATTGGTCAGTATGTATAAAATTCTGCCACTAAATTACAAGATCAATCTGGATTTTGGCATATTTGCAAATATTTATTATGTTTATCTTTCATGCACATCAAATACATGTATGTTAATGTATGTGTTTTTAAAAGAAATCATACATCAACTGCAATTTGTGGTGTAAGAGTGATACAAAGACATTCTTATCCTTAAGCTTTTGTACTCAAAGGTAGTTAAGAAAGCCAAAACAACTTCACAGTTAAAATTAGCAAATTTCTAAGATTGAGGGGTTTGTCAAGAATTGACAAGTTATTTTTGCCACACACAAATGACACTAGGTACAGAATAGTTACAGTAAATTTGGTAGGTTATCACTCAGAATCCAGTATCTCCTAAACTCTAATGAATACAGGCTCTGGATATGTGGATTTTATTAATATTCCTGACCTGAGTCATATAGGCATGAGTTATTTGAGGTGGCATTGCAATTTTTCCCTAGCTACTTAATACCTGCTCAGGAAAAACTATTCAGATTCTGCTCTCGCTGCTGGAGGAAGCTGGCACGTTAATCCACTTTGCTTACTTTGCAGTTATTTAAATTTATTATTTTGGGGAGGATTTTTTCAGAACCTTGGCCTCAAATTGCTAAAAGCACAGCTCTGGAGGAGCTTTTACCATTGTTTCATCTGTATAGGAAGTGGTAGCATAAAGGATTCTTTTGCTTCCACGTTGCATTTTAAGATTCAGATAGCAAATGGCCTGAGCAGAGCAGGATTGTCTCAGACAATGTGGCCAGGATACATAGCTTGCCTATTGAGGGCTCTCTGTGTTCAGTATTTCTGAGTCTTTTCCTGTCCTTGCCATTTGTTGTGCTGACTGTTTTCAAGTGCATAACTGCTCCCAGTAGCCTGTAATTGCAAGGTCAGTCTAAGGTGAAGCTGTGCCTTGTTTAGGGAAAGACATGAACAGTCTGTTTAGGCCGTATGTCCTTGCCTTGTCCTTTTCTTGAAACCTTTGGGTAGCTCAGCATGTTACGTACAATGATTAGGAGCACCAAAATCTTTCAGAGTACACGATTGGGGCCAGCTTAGCTTCAGTGTAATTGGCAGCTTTGTGGAGTCTTAGATGGGCATAGCAAGAAAGCTATTCTGATCTGATACCTGATTTTGAGGGTGAACTACTCCATATTGCCTGATTTTTCTTGCTATCTTGTGTGCTTTTATTGCAGAGAATGGAACCCACCAGGTATTTATTTTTCTCATTTGTTTACAAAAGCATCACTTTTCCCATATCCATGGACGTGACTGCTCTATATCAGCTAGCAGCTAGTGTCTGGAGGAAACTTCTAAAAAAATTTTTTTTTTTTTTTAAGAATTGAGACTTTCTTTGCCATGAATGCAAAAACAAGGAAAGGGTCAAACTATGTAAGGATGCTGCTTTGACAAGCAGCTTGCTTATGGCCTTCCATTGTTGTTCAGTCTAGACGTTTGCTCTAGCTATTAATTTGGTTAGAAACACTTAAGGACAGGGATCTATTATTTCCTCACTGAAAAAAAGCACAGGCTAAAGCTTTGTTTTAAAACCGATTATGGTTGCTAAGTAACAGCCTTCCCTAAATTGAGTGTCTTCCTCAACAACTAATCCCAAAGTCTTAAAAAGTGAGAAATTAAAGACGTGATAAATCTTACTCTGTCCATATGATTAACAGACATTTTGAATTAAACCTTGGTCCCACTGTTGTTGGCGGAGAAAGCTTCCACTGGCCCAAAGACATGAGTATTTCTCTGCTGATTCTTATTCAGAGTAGAGAAATTTGTAGTATAACATACCTATTTAGCAAATTCTTTTATTTTGAATGAACTAATTATTAGAATTTTCCACATTTCCTCCACCTTCTCACATCTGCAGTGATTTTTTTGTTTTGTTTTGTTTTTGAGGCAGATGAAGAAATACTTAAATATAGGAATGAAATTGGATATTGTCATTAAATCAAAAGGAGAACGTTTCAGGCTCAGCTAATGATGGCTGTTTCCATCAGTGCATACGTTCTGTTCCCCAGTGGGTTATGTTAGTTACATGGGTGTAATGCAGCTCTGCTTTTTCTTGCAACATTCACAAAAGGACGGGAAAGCAGATTTAGGTTTTAGGTTGAGGACTAGAAGCACATCCTTCTGCTTCACAGCCAGTGCTTAATGCTATAAGTCACGGCACCTCTTGGTCAAGTCAATAAATCTCTTGCAGTGCAGAGACGCCCAAGGTAACAACATCTGAGTTAGTACCAGAAATGGAATTGGAATAGGCATGTCAGTGTGGCTCTGCACCTGAGCTACTGAGCTCTGCCAGAGGAGGTTTATTAGCTCCAGTGAAGTGCTGCACTAACGCTTTTAGATCAGGGTTAGTTCACCTGTGTGACGCTGTGCTGAACAGAGTAAGTAAATGAGCGTGGTCAGGCACTTGCTCGGTTGTTTAAGCACCATCCACCCACATTGTAGATGTGCCTTCCAGTAATTTTATTGGTGAACTTCTTGGTTATGCCATATGGTTTCTATTTCTTTCTCATTTGAAGGTCTCAAAGCTGTTGACAGCTTACAGAAGTTGGTAAATATTATTGCAGTTGAAACTACTTTTATGTTTTTCTGGAAAAGTTTGGGGAGATGATTAGACCTTGAAAATTGACTTAGAATGTGAATTTCTCACTAAAGTATGTAGGAAGCCAGTTTCTCAAGTCTCTCAACATGGTTAAATTTCTTCTCTGTTTTTCAAATGTAATTGTAAAAGCAGTACTAATGCCGGCATACACAAGATGATTATTTTGTGTCTTTGCAATTAACTAGACAATACAGCAAAGTTGATATTTTAAGCATACCATTTACTAGCCACTTCAGGCATCTAGGCCTAGCACACTAAGGGGTTTTTTTGTCTTTGACATTGCGCTTTTGTGTTTGGCCTCCATATGTTGTCCATCCTGTCCTCGCTGTGCCGTGCTTTTAGAGGTGCTCGGCTCTTTTGCAAGCATGCTTGAACCTCTATCAACTCCCATCTCAGGCTGGAGACTGGCCAGTTAGAGCATGTGTCGTTGAATGGGAAGTCTGTGCAGAGCTGTGTTCTCAGCTGAAGAGCTCCTGGTTCTTCTGCAGTTGCCAAAAATATGGGAACAGGTAACCCATGTTTTAGTGGAAGGGTCCAAGTGGGGGAATCCCCTGCCACGCCCCTCCCAAAAAAAGCCATAGTACCCAGAACATCACCAGACTCAGGAGAATGGGAAGCTCATGCAACTGCATTGTAAAACAGGGACTATTAAGTTATCTTCCTCTCCCTTCAGATTTAAGTCACTGAAGGTTGTTTTGTCCTTGTCTGTCTAAATACGAACTCCTTACAGGCCACTTGTTTTTTAAAATAAGGAAAAAAACTGTAAAACCAGGTCCTCTCTGTCTTCTGCTCAGTAAATGTAGCGAACTGAGAAAATCCTGTCTAGTAGGTGTAACCTGTGTTGTTTCTTCACAGAGGTTTATTTTTTTGTATGTTGGGATCTATTTAAAGCATTTTCATGCATTGTGACCACTTAGCCAAGTGATTCAGATTGTTTGTAGCAGTAACCAGCTCCCTCATTACTCACTGCTCCATGAATCTTTGTCAACTAAAGCATTTAACCACCAAAGATTTTCTATTCTCATTCAGCAAAAATATCCTCAGATCATCAATTAAATATATTGATGAGAATTAGACCAAAAATTATCTTTGAGGAACCTCACTGTTTTGTTGCCCAATTCATTAATGTTTTCCCAGTCACTTTATTTTCAGATGTGCTGGTAAAGTAGTTTTTAATACCTTTATTGGGTGTTGCAACTTCTGTATACTGCCATTTTTAAAATGGTAAGATTTTAAAATCAAGATGTCATGTAGTACTAAGTCAGATTTTTTTTTTTTTAAATCCAAGTACTTTATCAACAGAAATGTTTTTAACATCCAAACTAGTATCCTGTCAAAAAACGTTAGTGAAAAACCTAGTTACCATGGAACTTGTTGACTGAAATTGTTTTATTTTTTTGGCATCTATTTCTTCGTTGATAGTCTCTATTTTTGAATTATCTATTTAGATATCTTACAAGCCATATCAGGTTACTTAGGCTCTAAATCCTTATCAACACACACCCCCCTCTCTTTTTTACTTTTTAACAAACTCCTAACTATGGAACCAAATTTACATTTCTGTAATCATGTAGAAATAATCTTCTTTTCCAAAAGATTTCTCAATAATTAACAAAATTTGGGAAAGTTCTGAATCTTTTAAAAAATAATAAATTGTACTGTCATTATTTTTTCTTTCTCTCATTATTTGTATATATGTGGGTTTTATGTTTCATCACTTCTTTTGGGGCATCTAGTAACGTATGTGTAATGTGTTCCCAGTTTTTACTAATACTTCTTTAATACTTCCGTGCTCCCAAAATACAGTTATGGCAATAGCTGCTTAAAGTTTTGGAAAGCTGGCCCTTTTAAAAGTTCTTACTGTATTCTTTAGTGTTTGGTGTACCATGTGCTGCTTGAAGGAAGTAAATGCAACATAATAATTGTTTTTTCAATTCATCCACTAACTTTTAAAGTCAGTTTTTAACTCTGTCAGTGAAGCTCAGTATTGCGTTACTTCTGTTGGGTGCCGAGCATGCTCACAAACAAATTATTCTGTACTGTTTTAAAAAAATCTATAAATATCAGATGCTTTTCAGTTTCCAAATGTTCTTATATTGATGCTCAATATAAGAATACTTTTTCCATCTCTTGCACATCATGGACAGCTATTAAAGGAAAATTTTGCCTGTTTTCTAGTGATACTTGCTGTTTGGAGGGAGCGGAGTGGATGACCTCCAGTATCCCATCTTTGATTTTGTGAGTCAGAGTCCTCCTCAAAGTCTAAATTATCAGCTGGAAAGATGATGTGACACATCAGTGTCACAGTGATGTACCATGTTGCTGGTAAAATTCAATTTCAGTGTCTTAGTGTTATGATCCATGCCTCTGGTTTCAGTAATATTTGGTTTTTCCTCTATATATGAATATCTTCAGTTCCTCTTGTCGGTTATTTAGGCAGGTAGTATTCATTAATGGACACTTTTTTATTTTTTTAAAGTATGTTCTTTGAAAGGTTTGGAATGATTGGATTTATGTTGTTGTGAGACTAGCTTACATACCAGAGTGTTTATGCCATAATTACTCTATTGAATGAAAAACCTTCCTGGCTACCCAATCATGTTTATTACTTTGGAGAGTGAGATTTTGCAAAGATGGGGCCAACTGAAGCATAAAAACTCCCTCTATCATGATAGATCTTTCAGTACTTCACAAACAAAAACCTACCTCTTGGTCCCCCACCAACATTTTAGCTCACCCACAGCTAGCCTTACAGGTTTAGCAAATTCCTTCTTCTTGAGGGAAAAGGGGCATTTATAATATGACTTTCCAGATATTCCCCTCCTTCAACAACCCTGAGGTCTTCCAGGATCAGTGCAACATGGGTTGGTAAGGCGTCAGAGGTACCAGAGGAGGTTACTGCCAGAGGAATCACTCTTTATCTTCTTTACTCTTTCACTTCTGGAAGGCAGAAAACTGTCCTGCTTGTAAAATGTCCTGATCATTCAGATGGTCCGTGAACGTTATCTCCACAAGAAGGCTTTCATAACCTTGCGGTAAGTCTGTGCATTTTGAGCTGGACGGTAGTTCATTTCTTTCCTCCAGCTGCTTTTTCCTTCTCTTCAGATGCCTCATTCAGCATATTGACGTTCCTTAGGTCCAGCTGTGAAGATATGCTTCCAGGCCTCCTTCTTGGTCTATTAATGACAGCTTGCAAATTGGCATTGCAACTGGGTACATTAATGAAATACATAACTTCAAGGTGCATCTTCAGTCTTTTGCAGACCGTCTACCAGTTTACGTTGTCACCAACAATATGAACATTAGAACACCTTGACCAATTTCAAAATTATGGAAGTAATAAATATCTTCATTATTTTTTCCAAACACATTTCTCACAAATTAATGATTTGTCTGTACAAGTAAAATTGCATTTATTTCTGCATGATTTCCAGAATTACCCTGAGAACATATAATTTTCTAAGATAGACAAGAAGTGAAAAACTTTACAAGAAGAAATAGTCTATCAGATATCAATTATATTGTGTTTTGTTACCTTAGACTTGCTATCTAGATATCTGGTGAATTTAAAACAAACTGCTAAGTAAGGTCAGTAGGGGTTTTCCCATTATTTTCTCAGATTTGTGCTTTCCTTTCTTTTCTACTGTCACTTACCTTTAAACATCCACTTCTTATGTTTTGATCAAAGCCAGAAAGATCATTGTTTTTATTTGAAAAGTACTAGTACAACATGAATCTCTCTTCTCTTTTTACGATATACTTATTTGTGATCTACTGTAATAATTTACAAAGATGCTTATGAGACCCTGTACTGATGGTCATAAAACTGGCTAAACAGAAATTCCCGGTTATCTGAGAAAAAAACTTTCTTCCACTTAATTTAAGTGCAATGTTGAAATGAAACTGTACAAAGAGATTTAAAGGTATTGTGTTTTAGAGATCTAGTTATTGTGGTATTATGGTAATAATAAAATATTTTCATAGGTTATCAAACTTATAAAGAACAGGATTGATTAATTTAGGGAACCTATACAGAAAATTAAGGCTATTTAACGTATTCATGACACTGACCCCTGAAAATAACAAGAAGTAGTTGTGTTGCTAGGAGACAGTAACCACAGTGTCAGAATAACATGTTTTTATTTCATGTAAGAAATGCTGGTTAATGCACCTAGTTAGATAATGAGCAAGGATAGCTGTGTGATGTAAAAGATTGGGTGAAATACTTAATTTGTGAGATGGGGAGCCATTAAAAAGTGCAATTCTTTAAAGTCTACCTTAGCGTAGAGTGCCACAAGAACAGACTGGTGACCAAGATCTGTTTGAAGCTTAACTAGAAGTAGGAAGACACCTTGCTCCAAAGTATTAAGATGAAGTAATTCCAGTTGGTAAATCAAATAAGAATAAATAGAGATAATAAACAGCTTTAAAAAAAATCAGATGTTTATACAGCTGCTTAATTTTGCTGATGCAGAATCAAGTTAAGCATGGGAAAGAATGGTGTGGTTCATAATGCCATACAATAAACTAAAAACAAAGTTTCTAAAAGCGTCAGGACTTTGGAGAGACAAGAAGGAGGATCTTTGTCACCAGGAGGAATGCAGTACTGTATTCTAGGAGGTGCCAGAAAAGCTTTGGGAAGACCGCAGCTAAAGAAATATCAAAAGAGCAGATTCGTTGTTGAAAAAATTTCATGGCTAATGTCTACTAGTTACCTTAACTAGGGAAACTCTGAAATAAGTATCTAATTATATAGATTGAAAGAATTTGATCTGGAAAGCATGATCCACATCACCAATGTGTGGTTATAAAAGCATGGCACAGGGGCTGTCTCGTCGAACTCCAACAAGGCACATCGTAGAGCTCACACCATGCTTTGGTTGTGTATGTATTCTCCACGGTGGTCCAGCTTTCCCAGTTTTGCTAGATTTTGGGATTCCTTAAAAGCCATGCTGACTGCTCTCAGCTGGACTCCAGGCAGATACAAGAAGACTTGTGCCTCTAACTCCACTCCCCCAGCTCCCCTTGTTATCAGTGCTTTGAGCTCTAAGTATATAGACTTTGGCATATAGGTTGTATATGCATGAGGAGATATTTTTTAACAGCAGTGTCCTGTCACTCTCCCAGACATGTTTTCTACATCTCCTTTGAACGGAAGCAGCCTGCAAGCTGGATGTAACCTCTAGGCTGCCGGTTCAGGCACACTGGACAGCTCTTTAATTGTTCTTTCTTTGTTTCTTTCAAACTTTACTTTGATTAAAATGAAACATTTAAAAATGTGAATCCGTATTTTAAGAAATATGGTCTTGCTAAGTCATTACTTTAATTATTTAACTAGTGCTGATTTCATATTGTATCAAAACTTACCAGGACATCTGTGACAAGTTGTGCTTGATTGCTATCAGTGGCTGACACAATGGCTCCTTCCCTTACAAATAAGGGAGTGTGGGTGAACAGCATAAAAATGCTTTCAGATACTTACTTGCATTCAAAGTTTGTATGTCCTCCCCCCCTCCACCTACTTTGGACACCCTTCTGGAAAATGCTTTGTGAAAGGCTTTGCTGGCAGAAACAGCGAATGTTAAATACATGTAAGTAAGTATTTGTGGAAATAATTTTTTTTTCTCTCTTTCAAATGTAAAATTATCCTATTATGTTTAACCATTCAGGCACCAGAAAAAAAAAAAAATAGAAACTGATATTTGCAGCCAATGAAAAGTAATAAAAATGCACATTTTGAATGTAAACAATTTTTTTCAACTTGCTCAGGATCAGACTATATGGGCCCAGCTCTGATTTACAGAAATTGCTCAATGAATAATGAATACATTTGTGATTTATATGAAAACATAAAAATTGTAAGCTGCTCCTGGTTAATTCACAGAGGGGGGGAAACAACAAAATACAAAGCTTAATTAATTTGAATAATTTATTCCTCTATAAAGTCAGCCATTCAACTTGAAATACATTTCCATCCCACTCCCCAGAGGCTACAGCCCAAATTAAGGAGTA